>NC_091357.1:16950833-17148333 GCF_038502225.1 Cherax quadricarinatus
ATGGTTAACTTACTACCCTGGCAGTCACCATGGTTAACTTACTACCCTGGCAGTCACCATGGTTAACTTACTACCCTGGCAGTCACCATGGTTAACTTACTACCCTGGCAGTCACCATGGTTAACTTACTACCCTGGCAGTCACCATGGTTAACTTACTACCCTGGCAGTCACCATGGTTAACTTACTACCCTGGCAGTCACCATGGTTAACTTACTACCCTGGCAGTCACCATGGTTAACTTACTACCCTGGCAGTCACCATGGTTAACTTACTACCCTGGCAGTCACCATGGTTAACTTACTACCCTGGCAGTCACCATGGTTAACTTACTACCCTGGCAGTCACCATGGTTAACTTACTACCCTGGCAGTCACCATGGTTAACTTACTACCCTGGCAGTATTTAACATCAGGTCAGCTTAATGTTTAAGTAATCACTGCTAAACAGTTCTGACATAACAATAAAATGGCTGATAAATATATGAAACCTAACTTTGTTTTACATGATTATTTTCGTCTTTCTGTGTCTGATATGTGAATAAAATTAAATTTAGCATATAACATCTGATATGGGAGTAACTTTCCCCAGGCAAAAGTTTTCAATGAAAATTTGAACATGTCTTTCATTTTTGAAAGCAGGAAAGCATTAGATATCTCAAATATAATTGAAAAATAATAAAAACAAACATCGAGAGAAACATTTCTAACCAGCACAATGTTTATATCGCTACCTATTAAAAATAATCGGAATTTTCAGTTTTAATTCCAAAATCAGAGATGTTAACAAGGGTGAGCCTGTAAAATATCATATATAAAGGTCTAAGTTAACCGGTTGTTATAGTGTGAAGGTGAGCTGGGTCAGGTCAACACTTTATGATCCATATATAACAAAACCAACGTTTTGGCTTGGTTACTACATTGATTTTGTCAACGATCATCAGTCGCACTGTAAGACTAACATTCTGTTAATGTATATATTGAATAACATTTACTGGGTTCTTAAGAGAGTTTTCTTGTCTAAAATGCAGTTTTCAAGTATTTTGCAGCTCTATATATATATATTTTTGTGCTGTAAGGATACTTAATATTTCATGTTAAAACTTTACTCTATCGACCAACATACAGTTATTTTCAATTATATATTCTCTCATTGTTCTAAATTACAGTTTCTATTTACTTTCCCCAGATCGGGGATAAGTTATAGTCTTTACGCTCCGTATATCTAAACTCATCGTGCGACCCAGAGTCCAACCAGTGGCAAGACGGTCCTCAGGCTCTAACTACTCTGTACATTGTGTGCTACAGCATGGTACAGTTGTTAGAACACTGGCCTGATAGTTTCAGACTGTCTTGTACAAGAATGGTATACAATACCGACAAGATGAAATTAAGACACATGTGCAACATCTGGGTATCTTTATTGTAGACGTTTCGCCATCCAGTGGCTTTATCAATACAAATTCCAGGACATAACTTGAAGACAGTAGAACTATGTACAGAAGAGGAGATAATCAGCCCCTCAACCCTGAAGTAGGTCTTACCATCAACCAGCAACAACTGCGTCTCACACAGCCTTCATATAAGACTGTCTTACTATCAACCATCAACAACTGCGTCTCGCACAGCCTTCATATAAGACTGTCTTACCATCAACCATCAACAACTGCGTCTCGCACAGCCTTCATATAAGACTGTCTTACCATCAACCATCAACAACTGCGTCTCACACAGCCTTCATATAAGACTGTCTTACTATCAACCATCAACAACTGCGTCTCACACAGCCTTCATATAAGACTGTCTTACCATCAACCATCAACAACTGCGTCTCACACAGCCTTCATATAAGACTGTCTTACCATCAACAACTGCGTCTCGCACAGCCTTCATATCTGTATAACTGGAGAAACAGTAATAACGTGAATCGTCGAAATATGCAATAAAATAACATTTTAGCACATTTTTCTATATCTTTAAATATCTTACATATTGTTAAAAACTCGTATGAAAAGTCCATGAAAAATTATTATTATTATTTTTTATTATCACACTGGCCGATTCCCACCAAGGCAGGGTGGCCCGAAAAAGAAAAACTTTCACCATCATTCACTCCATCACTGTCTTGCCAGAAGGGTGCTTTACACTACAGTTTTTAAACTGCAACATTAACACCCCTCCTTCAGAGTGCAGGCACTGTACTTCCCATCTCCAGGACTCAAGTCCGGCCTGCCGGTTTCCCTGAACCCCTTCATAAATGTTACTTTGCTCACACTCCAACAGCACATCAAGTATTAAAAACCATTTGTCTCCATTCACTCCTATCAAACACGCTCACGCATGCCTGCTGGAAGTCCAAGCCCCTCGCACACAAAACCTCCTTTACCCCCTCCCTCCAACCTTTCCTAGGCCGACCCCTACCCCGCCTTCCTTCCACTACAGACTGATACACTCTTGAAGTCATTCTGTTTCGCTCCATTCTCTCTACATGTCGGAACCACCTCAACAACCCTTCCTCAGCCCTTTTGGTAATCCCGCACCTCCTCCTAACTTCCAAACTACGAATTCTCTGCATTATATTCACACCACACATTGCCCTCAGACATGACATCTCCACTGCCTCCAGCCTTCTCCTCGCTGCAACATTCATCACCCATGCTTCACACCCATATAAGAGCGTTCGTAAAACTATACTCTCATACATTCCCCTCTTTGCCTCCAAGGACAAAGTTCTTTGTCTCCACAGACTCCTAAGTGCACCACTCACCCTTTTCCCCTCATCAGTTCTGTGATTCACCTCATCTTTCATAGACTCATCCGCTGACACGTCCACTCCCAAATATCTGAATACATTCACCTCCTCCATACTCTTTCCCTCCAATCTGATATCCAATCTTTCATCACCTAATCTTTTTTTTATCCTCATAACCTTACTCTTTACTGTATTCACTTTTAATTTTCTTCTTTTGCATACCCTACCAAATCATCCACCAATCTCTGCAACTTCTCTTCAGAATCTCCCAAGAGCACAGTGTCATCAGCAATGAGCAACTGTGACAACTCCCACTTCGTGTGATTCTTTATCTTTTAACTCCATGCCTCTTGGCAAGACCTTCGCATTTACTTCTCTTACAACCCCATCTATAAATATATTAAACAACCACGGTGACATCACACATCCTTGTCCAAGGCCTACTTTTACTGGGAAATAATTTCCCTCTTTCCTACATACTCTAACTTGAGCCTCACTATCCTCGCAAAAACACTTCACTGCTTTCAGTAACCTACCTCCTACACCATACACCTGCAACATCTTCCACATTATCATGTGGGAGTTCGATACGTGGATTAGGGAAGAAATACTCACGTAGGCTGTTTTACGTATAATTGCTGTTATGTGGAGGGAGCCCTTGCCAGCCGTACCTATCTCCTTGGTTACACTCGTAATACTGACTAGCCGGCTGCAGTACCCTATGTGAGGGGGCCTTTGAATACTGCTGAGGTCAGCACAATATGAAAGACCGTGACTCAGGCAGAGACGGTTGGTCGTTGAGTCAACGGACGGTTACTGGTAACTGGTTACTACTACTGAGACTGGTAACTGGTTACTACTACTGAGAGCTCGGCGACGCTAACGTATGTCGTCCCGACATACAACTAATACAAACTAGAGATGGCAGGTACGGCTTGGGCTGATTCTATACAATATCAAAGTACACAACAGTAAACATTATATATACATAATTAGAACAATGGGATGAAAGCTTACGTAACTGAAACTGTAATGCAATACAAGGTATACTATAGTACAACTTAAAACTCAACAGATGAACAACGAACTCAACGTTGAGATTACAGTGATAAAAAAAAAAATGTTGATCGATCGATCTGTATTCATGTGATCTACGGATTCTGAGGAAGGAATATATACAAAGAAAGAGTGTTTAACAGAAAGGCAGATTCGGTGCACGCAAATCTAGACTGTTAACTCTCAGAATGCGGAGAGAACATGAACACAAAAAAAAATTCTTGAATACTGATAAGTTGATACTGTAATTATTCATCTATACAGGTTATTTACATTTAACCCCAACTCTGCTAGGGTAAGATTGGCATATGCAGAATGGGTGTCATCTCTGGGAGGATCAAACTCTGTAGCATTGGCTAACTCATGCTGTATTTGAGGCAAATCTGAATTGGAAGTTACAAATGATACTTGAGGATTTCTCAATACTTGTCGTGTACGTAGGGAATAACGACATTCAGGTTGATCGTCTGATTGAGTATCAGAGGAAGAGAGTACAGGATCAGGAGGATTGTCAGAGTCTGTCACATTAGTCTGGGTTGGAACATCATTATCATCACATACTAACTTCATATGATCCAAATGCGATTCTTTATACTGACCAGTACTAATCTCTCTAACCTTATACTTATTACCAGTGATAAGTTCAACTACTCGATAAGGACCAACAAACTTTTGATCAAGCTTTGGCATTGCAGACGTTTTGTTAAAGTTAATCAGCATAACTCTCGAACCTACTTTGATTTTGGATGGCTTTGATCGAGTGTTTGCGACTCTTGTAAATTCTGCTGTTGATTTATGAAGTGTTTCACGGATTCTTCTAAAAACACTTTGAGCTAAGCTGGTACGAGTTGCTATGAAATCATCAGGGTTGTAATTTGGTTTCGGATTAGAATATAACAACTCATAAGGCAAACGTTTATCTACACCATACAATGCATAATGTGGAGTGTCACCTATAGAAACATTGTAAGCAGAATTTATAGCACACTGCACATCAGGTATAACTTCATCCCAAGTTTCACTGTTGGGATTGATAGTGGCTCTCAAGACATCAAGTACTTTCTTATTAGTTCGTTCCGCTAACCCATTGCTGGCAGGATGATGAGGAACAATGGTGGATTTAGAGATCTTGTACAAGGTACACAAATTTTCAAGAATTTCATTACAGAATTCACCTCCGTTATCCGTTACTAGGGACTTAGGGGTGGTATGCCTGCAGATAATGCGTTCTTTAAACGCTTTGGCTACTGTCTCGGCAGTCTTGTCTGCAATAGGAACTAACTCGCAATATCTGGTGAAATGGTCTACCATAACACACAGATGTTTGTTACCTTGGAGGGAACATTGGAAATTAGTTAACAAATCTAGCGCAACTCTTTCCCAAGGTTCGCTAGTAGTTGGATATACTTGGATTGGATTAGGACCATTAGCATTGCCTTTATGTTGCATGCAGACACTACATTTCCTAACATACTCAGAAATATCAGTTGCCATTCGAGGCCAAAAGTATTTCAATCTGGCTTGTTTTACTGAACGATCCATACCAGGGTGTGCAACACCTGGTACATCGTGAACTAGCTGTAAGGCTACATTCACTAGTGACTGTGGAATTACTAACTGGTATACTCTTCTGCTAGGAGTACCCAGCTCGGCTGTTCGATACAGTAATTCTTGGTTCATGAGAAAGTCACTAATGGGTGCTGGTGGCTTCACAGTCAGAATAAGATCTTCCTGGAGCAGGAATCGAATCACACCAGACCACATGGGATCTGTTCGTTGAGCATTCTTTACATCTTCAGCACTAAATGGAGGGTCTGCAGTTACTATACTAACATGTCGCGATAAGGCATCTGCGACTACATTTGACTTGCCAGGTAAATGCTCAAAGGTGGGATTGAACTCTTGGATAGTCAAGGTCCATCTGGCTAACCTTCCAGTAGGTTGTTTGTTCTGGAATAAAGGTATCAGTGGAGCATGGTCTGTCAAGACATGAACAGAGTACTGATAAATAATGTCTCGGAAGTGCTTTAAAGACCATACTATTGCTAAAGCTTCTTGCTCAGTTACTGTATAATTACGTTCAGCCTTCGTAAGGACTCGGCTAGCAAATGCAACTGCGTTGTACTTGCCATCGGTCTTCTGAGCTAGTACGGCACCTATGCCAATTGAACTAGCATCAGTTGTCAGATAGAAGGGCTTAGAAAAATCTGGAAATTTCAAAATTGGAGCAGATGTTAGCTTTTCTTTTAGAGTTTGGAATGCTCTTTCTTGACGGAAGGTCCAAACAAAAGGAGCATCTTTCTTAAGCAACTCAGTTAGAGGAGCAGCTATGGAAGAAAAATTGGCAATGAAAGATCTATAAAAACCTGCTAAGCCCACAAAGGATCTTACGGCATCAGCAGTTTTGGGAGTTGGAAAATTTAGTACTGCAGTTACTTTACTTTGGTCAGTCGTAACCCCTCTAGGAGTGACTACGTGACCAAGAAACTTAATTTCTGATCTGAAAAATTGACATTTTGACAGTTTGATCTTTAAATTGGCTTCTTCAAGCTTACCAAGTACTACATCAAGTCTTTTCAAGTGTGTATCCACGTCTTTAGACATGACGATTACGTCATCTAAGTACACCATAAGTGCATTACCTATGAGACCTCTAAAGATATTAGTCATGAGCCTTGAGAACGTGATAGGGGAAGATCGTAATCCAAATGCCATACGGAGGAAGTGATAATGACCTGTAGGAGTGGAGAATGCAGTTAGCTCTTGGCTGTCCTCGTGAAGAGGGACTTGCCAAAACCCTTGTAACAAATCCAGGGTTGAAAAGACTTTGTTATCTCCGATGTTACGTAAAAGATCACCCAGTACAGGAAGTGGGAAGCGATCTGGAATGGTTTTTGCGTTTAACTTCCTAAAGTCAATTACTGGGCGCCAAGTACCATCCTTCTTAGGTACTAGTATCAAGGGTGCATTCCAAGGTGAATTGCTAGGTGCAATAACTCCATCATCAAGCATTTGATTGATCAATTCTTCTGCGACAGCAACTTGTGAATGAGGCATTCTGTACGCAGGTATGTAGATAGGTCTAGTACCAGGTTCAAGTGGAATACGATGGGACAATAAGTTCGTTATACCCATCTTCTCACCTGGTAAGGCAATGGCTTTACGACGTTTGTTCAACAGAGTCAACAAACGCTTGACTTCATCTGGGAAGTCAGTGGGAGCTAAGTCTTTCTCCTCAACTGGTGGAACAGATTGATCCAGTGAAGTGGATGAGGTCTCCCCGGCAGAAATAGCACCGACCCACTGGTCAGGTGACAACTCATCCTCTACCTGAACAGGGTAAGGATAGTGAACAAGGTCAACAAGATTGGTATTTGCTCTGAGGCGAACACTGTGACCAGAAGTGTTGGCTAGGAAGAAATGGATCTTACTATCTCTTACAACATGTAAGGATGGTTCAACAAATAGACCTTTTACTTTGCAGGAATCACTGTCAACTAGGACGTTATCACCATCTGGAACACTAGGAACAACTACAGACACTCTAGTGAGGGCACTAGCCGCAACAGAAACGTCTTTCTGCAGACGGCATGTGACATCAACAAGAGATGGCATTACTAGTTGCAAGTAATTGTTTTCCGACAAGGCGTCCCCTGTGGAGAAACTACTACTTGAACTAGCAGACATTGCAGGGATAGGTTGTGCACTCAAGGCAATCTGAGCGTCCTCGGACACTTGAGGCATCGGACTATCCTGCAAATCTGAAGGTATAGGTGGAACACTGATGGGAGTGACAGAATTACCAGTGCCTGACCGCTTGGGTACGCTACTGGAGAATGCATTAGCTTGTAAGGACTTAATCCGTACATCATACTCTGCAGCAGTATAGCAGATTTCGGATCCAAGCTGGTAACCCCAGAATGGAACGATCAAGTCGTCAATTTGTGCATGCCATCGATAAGGGTCGAGCACAATGCGTAAGTCTCGTGTGGCATGCAAAGAGTACGTAACCTTTATTCGGCGCATGGACACACCCTCATTTACAGGCTATCTCCCCCAACCAGCGAACCAGGTTGCTAAGAGTTGATGATGGGGCCCCATCGTTCAACTAGTGACCAGGTTCTAGCCAATAAGAAGGTGGGATTGACAATCGCAGAGGTTATGTGGATACCGCTCTCCTGTCTGCCCTTGTCATTCCCATTCTAGAGCTGGTTGAAGCACGGTCTGCTATCTTGTGGCTTCTATTTCTGCCTTGCTTACCGTGGAGTGCACTATATTTATCACTGTACATAGTGTACATATTGCTGTTATAAATTGGTGAAGGATAATATAAGTCTAAACTTTTTCTACTGTGTTTATTTGCTCCCATTACACCTGGGATAACAGGCCATTTGAAATCCTAGGTTGTAATATGGGTAGCCTGTCCGAGAGCTGGACTTAGAGAAACGGTTGAGCTTAGGGTGAAGCTTGTAGCAGGAACATTGTGTAGCTTGCTGTTTCGCTTCGCTTTACAAATTTTGCGTGTCAGTTGCTTATGATCAGCCTTGCTATTGTGTGATCGTTCAACAGCTCGCTACTAGCTTGTTCAGTGTGCTCGCTTCGCTACGGTCAATCTTGTGTGCAGTCGGCTTTGCTTGTATGCGTATTCTGCAATCGTACTGTGCATAGCTAAGCGTGTTCTGCAAATTAACGTGTTACGTTGGGGTATTCGTACTGTGCATAGCGAATAACTTATGCCACCTAGACGAGTCAGACGCCTGGTGTCGGCAT
This sequence comes from Cherax quadricarinatus, assembly GCF_038502225.1. NCBI lineage: Eukaryota > Metazoa > Arthropoda > Malacostraca > Decapoda > Parastacidae > Cherax > Cherax quadricarinatus. Next base: position 16,959,410 of record NC_091357.1, read on the forward strand.
ATACTTTGCATAACCTACCTAAATTGTCCCTACAGCGTTGTTGGCAAATTGCTCGTTCCATTGGCATTCCCTATAAACGCACTCTCACAGCTGCGCAACTGCGTTCACTTATTGCTGACATACTTATTGAAGAAGAGATGGCACATCAAACTCCTCCCTCTACGGGAGCTAGGGAAAAAACTCTTATGTTCTCGCATGAGGAAGATGATACACCTACGGAGCAAAATGGTCAGTATGGTGCAGCTGGGTTGTCTCAAGGTGAATCAGCGTCGTTGGCACTTGAGCTGGCAAAAATCACGCTGGAGCAAACTAGGGAACAGAGAGCATTCGCAAGGGAAGAATTTGATAGGGAAAGAGAAAGGAGGCAGTTTTCGCATTCTGTAAACGATTTCAGTTTACAAAAAGCAGTACAGCTTGTTCCCCGCTTCAATGAGGCCGAACCAGAGCAATTTTTCGAAAGCTTCGAAAATCAGGCTCGAGCCTTGAGGTGGCCGGAACAGCACTGGGCAGCGTTGGTTCATACAGCATTATTGGGTAAGGCACAGGAATTTACGTCGGTATTAACTGACGCTGAATTCTCTGATTATCAAGTAGTGAAGACCACAGTGTTGGGAGCATATACATGTATCCCAGCTAAATATCGTAAGACCTTCAAATTGAACAGGCGGCAGCTTGGTCAATCCCTGGTGGACTTTGTGAGACAGCAAACCAAAGCTTTTACCAGCTGGTATAAAGCGAGTGGTGTCTCTAACTTTGAGGAGCTGGTGCAGCTTATTCTGATTGATAACCTGCTGGAGTCTGTGGGACCAGAGGTTCGTGTCTTTCTGCAGGATCGTGACTTAACCACTGCATTGGAGGCGGCCAGGTTGGCTGATACCTTCGAAACGAACCGCTCCTTGTCCGAGCGGTCCCGTCTCTCTTTTCAACAGTCTGGCGTGAGCAGAGATCGACAACATTGGAGAATGAAGTGCCAGCCGGAGGGAGAGCGTCTACGTCATCCAACCAAGTCACCTGGTGAGCCACGCTTCTCAACATATGGTCCCCCTGCGGAGAGGCAAACTACTTATGGAGCATCTCGACAACAATATCCAGAGAGGCACCAGCCAGAACGACACCACTTGCAACGTCATCAGGGAGTAAAGGGCAAGCCTGTCGTCTGCTTCAGGTGCAATAAAGTAGGTCACATCAGTTCCAACTGCCCCCAAAAACCTCAACCCATCGGGAAAATCTCTAATATCCCTAGTAACATGTCCCCTAGAGAAGTAGAAAAAGGTATGGCCCCTTATTATTGCGAAAGTCTTATTTCCCTTCAGGAAAACTCAGAACCAACTAAAGTAAATACCTTTAGAGATACTGGAGCATATTGCTCACTTGTCAGAGAAGGAATATTACCCCTTTCAGAGAATACTTCCTTGAATTCCTCAGTTTTATTGGAAGCCTATGGAGGAGCTATATATTCAGTTCCTTTGCATAAAATTTATGTACAGTGCAAATATTACACTGGGTACTTGACTGTAGGTATCTCAAAAGGATTTCCCATGAAAAATGCCATGTTATTACTGGGTAATAACATTACTACTGTTACTTCGTGTCCTGAACCTATAATGATTAATGCTTCTCCAGTGTTGGCCATAACTCGGGCAACATCCCAAGGGTTGTCTGGGGAGAATGTTGACCTATCCTTGGACGACTCCGATCTCGGAATAGCCACGTTGTTTTATGAGACACACCGGCCGGAGTCTCGTAAATCAAGTGAACAGACCCCGATCAAGCCTTCCTATTCCCAGGTTGCAGGATTGCCAGATGTCTCTGTTTCCATGCCCGAGGGACTGTCCTTCCGGGAGGAACAACGAAAGGACCCTTCTTTAAAATTCGCTTTTGAGGCAGCCATGGGTAAATCCTCTTTGGGTCATCCAGTCAAGTATGAAGTTAAAAATGATTATTTGGTTTGCACTGAGACTGGTAAGGAGAAAGAGGGCCGGCAATTATACGACAGGTTAGTGGTTCCAACCAAGTATAGACCTCAGATATTAAATATAGCTCATAATACGTCATCAGGAGGTCACTTAGGAATTACAAAAACCTTGTATAGAATCACAAAAGAATTTTATTGGCCAAAATTAAAGAAAGATGTGAAGAATCATATTAGGTGTTGCCGAGAATGTCAGCAAGTTGGAAAACCTGGACATTCCATTAAACCTGCACCTCTCCAACCCATACCTGCTGATGGAGAACCTTTTGCAGATTTAATTATAGATTGTGTAGGTCCACTACCTAAGTCAAAGTCTGGAAATCAGTATTTATTTACAATTATGGATAAAGTAACCAGATATCCTGAAGCGATCCCAATGCGTAGTATCAATACTAAAGCTATTCTCAAAGCTTTAACAAAATTCATTTCTTGTTTTGGCATTCCTAAAACTATACAAAGTGATCAAGGTACTAACTTCACTGCCAAAGCATTTAGGGAAGTATTAACTAGGTTAGGGATAATTCACAACTTATCCACTGCCTATCACCCTCAGTCCCAAGGCGCCTTGGAAAGATTCCACCAAACATTAAAAACAATGATGAGAAGTTTTTGCATGCACTTTCCGACAGATTGGGATGAATCTCTACCTTTGTTGCTGTTCTCAGTACGAGAGACGGTGCAAGAGTCTACAGGGTATAGTCCGTTTGAGCTGATCTTTGGGCACAATGTACGAGGTCCTCTTCGGGTGCTCAAAGAAGGATGGATGGGAGAAGACGTAAGCTCAGCACTCTACAACCCGTCTTCAAGGTTGCAGGTGGCACGTGAGTTGGCCACGGCTAACCTAAAGACAGCTCAAAGCAAGATGAAACAGAGGTATGACAAAAGTGCACAATTCCGCTCCTTCCATCCAGGAGACAAGGTGTTGGTGCAGGAACCTATACCTGGCCACACCTTGAAAGCTAGATATACGGGACCTATGCAGATTGTAAGTAGATTATCTGATTTAAATTATGTGGTAGCTCCCATTGATAAGACCTCAAAAACAAAAACTTACCACATTAATCAAATCAAGGCCTTTCATACACCAGATAAAGTCCCAGTAATGACTCTGTCCTCTACCTCTGAGGACGACTCTGACTCTTTGCACTCTATCTCTGAAATTAATACTAAACTTTCAAATTCTGTCCTCCTCAAGGATCCTAGCCCGTTAATGGATGGATTATCTGAAATACAAGCAACCAATTTAACTGAGCTTCTACAGTCATATCCTAATATTTTTTCGGATGTGCCGAAAAAATGTACGTTAGGTTACCATGATGTAGATGTGGGAAAATCTAAACCAATTAAACTCTCCCCCTACAGAGCTAATCCTGAAAAGCAAAGGCTACTTCAGCAGGAAGTAGACTTCTTGTTAGAACATGGTTTAGTGGAGGAGTCATCTAGTCCATGGGCTTCACCGTGCATCCTAGTAAAAAAGGCTGATGGAGGGTTTCGTATGTGCACAGACTACCGTAAAGTGAACGAGGTCACAATCACAGATGCTTACCCTCTTCCTCGTCTGGATGACGTAATTGACTTTGTGGGTAAGGCTACTTTTGTGTCCAAATTAGATCTCCTTAAAGGTTACTATCAGGTACCTTTGACAGATAAGGCGAAGGAAATCTCTGCCTTCGTGATTCCAGGAGGTCATTATCAGTATACAGTTACCCCCTTCGGAATGAAAAATTCCCCCTCTTCATTCCAGAAACTCATCCATCAGGCTATTAAAGGACTTGAAGGCACGGCAGCATACCTAGATGATATTGTTGTGGTGTCTGATACTTGGGATCAACACCTACTTAGACTTAAAGCTCTGTTTGAGACCTTTAAGAATTCCCAATTAACAGTTAATTTATCTAAATCTTCCTTTGGCCAGGCCACTATCACTTTTCTAGGCCATGAAGTAGGTAGTGGTAATGTTGCACCTAAACTTGCTAAAGTTCTTTCGATTAAAGATTATCCAGTTCCTCATGATAGGAAATCTCTTCAACGTTTCCTAGGCATGATAGGATTTTACAGAAGATTCTGTAAGAATTTCTCAGATATTGTAGCCCCTCTTACCTCTCTTACCAGTCATAAAGTTCCCTTTAATTGGACGTCAGATTGTAACACTGCTTTTAATAAAGCAAAAAGATTATTGTGCTCTGCACCCATTCTCCTGTCTCCAGACTTCTCCAAACCTTTTTCATTACAGGTTGATGCTTGTGAGTCTGGGGTTGGGGCGGTACTATTACAAATCGGGAACAAGGAGCTGCAGCCAATCGCATACTTTTCAGCTAAGTTCCAGCCACATCAGAGAGCTTACTCTACCATTGAAAAAGAAGCCCTCGCGCTGGTAATGGCTTTGGAGCATTTCGATGTTTATGTGGGCCAGACATCGCAGGTGGTCACAGTCTACAGTGATCACAACCCGTTAGTCTATCTCCAAGCCATGAAGAATCACAACACAAGGCTTATGCGTTGGACGCTCAGGCTGCAGCCCTATAACCTGAAAATAAATTATATTGCCGGCAAAGAAAATGTGTTGGCAGACTCTTTGTCAAGAGTCTAGTTTAATATTTTATTTAGGTTAGGATGTATTTGTGGTAACCCCCCTTTCAAGCTCTTTTTTTTTATCCCCTGATGTGGGGTTTTTTTTTAGTGAGGGGATACGGGCTACCGTCCGCTTGTATCTTGGACCTATGTTGGCTTATCTGACTGCTGTCTCACTCTGAGTTTAGGGTTTGGCTTTCAGGCACTAGGAAAGCTGAGCTCTATCTAAGAGTTGGATGGTGGAGAGGATAGGCGGTCCCATTATTTTGTGCCATGGCGGCACGGTTACCACTGGGAGGTGGCAGCCTAATCCTGAGCCTTCTCGGGGGTGGGGGTGTGGCATGCAAAGAGTACGTAACCTTTATTCGGCGCATGGACACACCCTCATTTACAGGCTATCTCCCCCAACCAGCGAACCAGGTTGCTAAGAGTTGATGATGGGGCCCCATCGTTCAACTAGTGACCAGGTTCTAGCCAATAAGAAGGTGGGATTGACAATCGCAGAGGTTATGTGGATACCGCTCTCCTGTCTGCCCTTGTCATTCCCATTCTAGAGCTGGTTGAAGCACGGTCTGCTATCTTGTGGCTTCTATTTCTGCCTTGCTTACCGTGGAGTGCACTATATTTATCACTGTACATAGTGTACATATTGCTGTTATAAATTGGTGAAGGATAATATAAGTCTAAACTTTTTCTACTGTGTTTATTTGCTCCCATTACACCTGGGATAACAGGCCATTTGAAATCCTAGGTTGTAATATCTCGCATGGAAGCAAATCCCAGTAGAAGGTCACCAGGGAAAGTAATCTGGTCGACAACAAAGAAGGAAACAGTGAAGTCTCTACCTTGGATAGAAAAGGTTAGGGAAGTCCGACCTCGGACACGCAGGTGAGAACCAGATACTCCACTAAGGGAGGACACAGGAGTCGGTTCTACGAGAAGGACATGTCGTAACTTCTTATCCTTAAACAAACTAGACCTAATAATATTGATTTGCGCACCAGAGTCCATGAACAATTGAACGGGCGCATTATAAACAGATGCTTGCACTATAGGGCCTATGGTTGCATTGGAAGTTATGTGCAAACAAAAAGGTGGATTTTCATCAGAAAAGACTTGTTCTACTCCATCCCCAAAATCATCTATGTCAGAGACATGTGAAGCAACAACCTCAGCAGGGTTGTCATTCTCGAGACTGCTTAAGGCTTCAAAGGAATTGTGAACGGGGATGGTGTACTCATTATCACCTACTGTCACCATGGGACGGTTTGACTGGGGCGCTCGAATTCCCCCGAATTGGAAGAACGAGCCTGGTTCTGGTTAGTTTGAGAATTGAATGAATGAGCCTGGTTCTGGTTATTTTGAGAACCACGAGATCTGTTTCCTCTACGGGTTCTGCGGTTGGAACGACCACGGAAAGACCTAGAGTACTGAAGGTTATAGAGAGCATTGCACTCAGATGTGTCATGTCCATGTATTTTATGATAAGTACAGTAGGGAAGATCTGAGTACTCATCATCAGTACGACGTCTCTTAGGGTAACTATCAGGACAATTAATTGCAATATGGCCACGGAAACCACAGTTATAACAATTCCGCCGACTATGGTTACTGAATGTACTATGAATACTACGAGGTGTATAACGACTCTGTACACTGGTTCTTGATGATCTCTGAGATGGTTGACGACCACGATTTGTCTCTGTGGCGCAAACAAGAGGTGGTGCAGACTGAGGCATATGTGTGACATTACTTTTAATACAAGGGAAAGTACCCTGGGGGCACAAGGAACGTACATGATTTAAGGCTGTAAGTGGTTCCATCGTTACAGTTGGAGGATCAGCCTCATAAGCACACACAGAAGCAGGCGGCATTAGTTCTTTAATTGCTCCAAAAGCTGCTATTTTAGCAATTGATTCTGTAAATGGTTTAGCCTCTTCAGGGAGAAAAGATGATGATTGGACAGCATTGATAAATGATGATAAAAGTTTGTCTAATCTAACAGCAAATGCACTCAACGATTCAGTACTCATGGGTGTAGCATTCACTAGTTCCCTAAGAACGACATATGGATCAGCTGTTTTTACTGGGACAAGGAAAGAACGAATCAGTTCCTCATATTGTGACCACTTAGTAAGATTCCTGAAGTCTCGCATATCGAGGAGATCAACAACGTGAACAGCAGCAGGAGATCGATAAAGAGCTTCTTTAGCAAGCCTGATAAGGCTTTCCTCTGAAGGAGGACCTTCACCTAGAGCACTAGCACGAGAACGAATGGCTGCAAACCATGCTTCAAGACTATGTACATGGCCATTGAATAAAGGTAACGCATCAAGGGAATCACGAGTATAACTATAATATCTCGGTGTCTGGGTCGGTCTGTCAGTCGGTAAGGAACTGTGAGGACTGATGACAGGACCAGCAGTAGCCTGAGAGGTCTGAGTGTTGACATTCACTAAAGTACCACTTGACGGTATGTGAGACATAATGGCAAAGTAACACGAGAACAAATAAGGCAAAAATAATGAACAATAAAAATGAATAGAAAATTCTAGAAATGAAATAAAAAAAAATATACAACTAATTCTGCAGATGTAAAAAAAAATGTCTAAGATACACTGCAAGAGAAAGGACAAGTCAATTTAAAGGACTATTGGCCAAGAAAAAAAAAAATTACATTGAAATATACAAGTAAAAATATTACTGGAGACTGAATTAAATTCAAAATGAGCTGTCTTTACTCTTGCTAATAAAGAAATTAATTAATTAAATTTTTAAATCAATGTGAAAGTATAAAATAAAATTATTAAATTGTTAACTGGGAAATTTAAGTATCTTCTAAGAATGCATAGACAAAATTAAAATATAATTCACTTCAGAACAAGTGCAACAAAATAAAGTGTAGAAACAATCACTGCAGTAATAAAGTGTCACTGGGAAAACTCAGGTAAAATAATGAATTAAAATATGAAGACCAAAAAAAAAATAAACTGATTGAACACTTTAACTCTTAATTGTAAATTAGACAAAACAATTTACTCAAACAGAGTAAGAAAACACTTTACGTTAAAAGTAATTGAAATTACATCAAGAGTGAATTTGTTCAAGAATATAAAAATATGAAAAAAATAAAACACAGGAACAAAACAGGTAATATGACACTTACAGTGGCGGAGCACACAACAGTATTAGTTTATTCTTACAACAAATTCCTGCTGTGACTGATACAACAAAATCTTGCTGTGATTGATACGACAAAAATTTGCTGGCAAAATTAAAGGTACACAGTCTGCGAAAAAATTAGAGGAATGAGACACTGCTGGCATACGAAAAAAAAAAGACACACATAGAAATAAATGGAAAATTTGGTATACTGGGGTGAATATCACTGGAGAATACAACGCTGAAAGAATACAATAAAAAAAAATGAATCACTTCACACAGACTGACTGACTGGTACACTACACAATAATACTTACTACAGACGAGTAGCATAAGAAAAAAACACAGAATAAAAAATATAAGATAAGTGAAAACACTGAAAAATATTCTAAAAATACTGAGTCAAAGAAATACTGCGTTTACACTGAAAAACACAAGGTTTAGAGTACACAAGCAATTTACTATAAATGTCTCACACACGCAAATGTCTTTAAATGCAAGAAAAATGTCTCAAGAAAATTATCACTGGAGTCTGGAGTAGTAGACGGGCGGTGAGTACTGGTGATGGGGGGCGGGTGTAGGGTGTCCCGCGCGGTGATACTGACGCCTCCTACATTCACTGTTGTCGGAAGAAATGCGCATTCACGAAGAACTCACATAATTGGGTTTTCGTTGGCGCCAGCTACAATCTCTTGACCAATTATGTGAGCCAAAACAGTACTAGGACCCGGTACAAGGGTGCAAACAACCACAGGTAGATGAGTGGATGGCTGGTGGTGGTGGGAGAGAGTGGTGGGTGTGACTCTCGCTGGGGTACTGCCGCGCACCCCCCTCTACCCACGAAGGTGGCTTGATAACCCACTCTGCCACAGGAATGGTGAAAACCACTCTTAGCATCCAACAGGGAGCACAAAGCGATATAGACAATACTTCAGAGGAACTTGGCTTACTTCTTACTGCGTGGCTTACTTCTCTCTCTCAGCTGGGTTAGAAGCTGGGTTGGCTGACTGGCTTACCCCACGAGAATGGCTGACTGGAAGACGTGTAACGATGCACAAAGCACGGAGGAGCAGTTGGATGACAGGAGACAGACTGGATGATAGGCTGGCTGGCGTTCACTTCCACAGTCTGGCTTACTGACTGGCTTAATTGCAAAATCCGGGTCAACCCCTCGGAGATTGAAGCAATTAGCACACTAAGCCAGGAAGCTTGAAACGGCTGCAACAGGCTTGCAGGCAGCAGGTTGTGAGTGGAGGGTAGTAGCTGGTGGCTGGAGGGTGTGAGGGGAGGGCAGCTGGCTGGAGATTCACCTTTGACCCTGCCGGCTACTCACAACAGTCTTCAAACGCCTTGAATTACCCTTAAAAACATAAATCCACGCTCCACACCGCTGTACACCATTTATCATGTGGGAGTTCGATACGTGGATTAGGGAAGAAATACTCACGTAGGCTGTTTTACGTATAATTGCTGTTATGTGGAGGGAGCCCTTGCCAGCCGTACCTATCTCCTTGGTTACACTCGTAATACTGACTAGCCGGCTGCAGTACCCTATGTGAGGGGGCCTTTGAATACTGCTGAGGTCAGCACAATATGAAAGACCGTGACTCAGGCAGAGACGGTTGGTCGTTGAGTCAACGGACGGTTACTGGTAACTGGTTACTACTACTGAGACTGGTAACTGGTTACTACTACTGAGAACATTGCCCCCCTATCCACCCTGTCATACGCCTTTTCCAAATCCATGAATGCCACAAAGACCTCTTTAGCCTTATCTAAATACTGTTCACTTATGTGTTTTACTATAAACACCTGGTCCACACACCCCCTACCTTTCCTAAATCCTCCTTGTTCATCTGCTATCCTATTCTCCGTCTTACTCTTAATTCTTTCAATAATAACTCTACCATACACTTTACCAGGTATACTCAACAAACTTATCCCCCTATAATTTTTGCACTCTCTTTTGTCCCCTTTGCCTTTATACAAAGGAACTATGCATGCTCTCTGCCAATCCCTAGGTACCTTACCTTCTTCCATACATTTATTAAATAATTGCACCAACCACTCCAAAACTATATCCCCACCTGCTTTTAACATTTCTGTCTTTATCCCATCAATCCCGGCTGCCTTACCCCCTTTCATTTTACCTACTGCCTCATGAACTTCCCCCACACTCACAACTGGCTCTTCCTCACTCCTACAAGATGTTATTCCTCCTTGCCCTATACACGAAATCACAGCTTCCCTATCTTCATCAACATTTAACAATTCCTCGAAATATTCCCTCCGTCTTCCCAATACCTCTAACTCTCCATTTGATAACTCTCCTCTCCTATTTTTAACTGATATATCCATTTGTTCTCTAGGCTTCCTTAACTTGTTAATCTCACTCCAAAACTTTTTCTTATTTTCAACAAAATTTGTTGATACCATCTCACCCACTCTCTCATTTACTCTCTTTTTACATTGCTTCACCGCTCTCTTAACCTCTCTCTTTTTCTCCATATACTCTTCCCTCCTTGCATCACTTCTACTTTGTAAAAACTTCTCATATGCTAACTTTTTCTCCCTTACTACTCTCTTTACATCATCATTCCACCAATCGCTCCTCTTCTCTCCCGCACCCACTTTCCTGTAACCACAAACTTCTGCTGAACACTCTAACACTGCATTTTTAAACCTACCCCATACCTCTTCGACCCCATTACCTATGCTCTCATTAGCCCATCTATCCTAACTGCCTCCTCTTTTAGTTTATAAACCTTCACCTCTCTCTTCCCTGATGCTTCTATTCTCCTTGTATCCCATCTACCTTTTACTCTCAGTGTAGCTACAACTAGAAAGTGATCTGATATATCTGTGGCCCCTCTATAAACATGTACATCCTGAAGTCTACTCAACAGTCTTTTATCTACCAATACATAATCCAACAAACTAATGAAAAAATATATATTATTATTGAATTTTTCGACGTTTCAGAGTAATTGGAAAGATTTTTTGACCTAATAAAATCATTTTTAAAAGACATTTTCTACTTAAAAATTTAAATATTTCGAAAAATGTCTCCGACTACTCTGAAACGTCGAAATATTAAATAATATATATTTTTCTGGACTTCTCACATGATTTTTTTAAATATATAAAAATATTTAAAAATTTAGAAAAATGTGCTTAAACGTTATTTTATTGGATATTTCGACGATTAACGTTATTATTGTCACTGCAATTATACAAGGTTGTGTAAGACGGATGTAAGGTCAGGTGTCAGTGAACTTATTATTGGGTCACGTATCAGTGAACTTGTTATAGGGTCAGGTGTCAGTGAACTTGTTATAGGGTCAGGTGTCAGTGAACTTGTTACAAGGTCAAGTGTCAGTGAACTTGTTATAGGGTCAGGTGTCAGTGAACTTGTTATAGGGTCAGGTGTGAGTGAACTTGTTACAAGGTCAAGTGTCAGTGAACTTGTTATAGGGTCAGGTGTCAGTGAACTTGTTACAAGGTCAGGTGTCAGTGAACTTGTTATAGGGTCAGGTGTCAGTGAACTTGTTACAAGGTCAGGTGTCAGTGAACTTGTTATAGGGTCAGGTGTCAGTGAACTTATTACAAGGTCAGGTGTCAGTGAACTTGTTATAGGGTCAGGTGTCAGTGAACTTGTTACAAGGTCAAGTGTCAGTGACCTTGTTATAGGGTCAGGTGTCAGTGAACTTGTTATAGGGTTAGGTGTCAGTGAACTTGTTACAAGGTCAGGTGTCAGTGAACTTGTTATAGGGTCAGGTGTCAGTGAATTTGTTACAAGGTCAGGTGTCAGTGAACTTGTTACAAGGTCAAGTGTCAGTGAACTTGTTATAGGGTCAGGTGTCAGTGAACTTGTTATAGGGTCTGGTGTCAGTGAACTTGTTATAGGGTCTGGTGTCAGTGAACTTGTTATAGGGTCAGGTGTCAGTGAACTTGTTATAGGGTCTAGTGTCAGTGAACTTGTTATAGGGTCTGGTGTCAGTGAACTCGTTATAGGGTCAGGTGTCAGTGAACTTGTTACAAGGTCAGGAGTCAGTGAACTTGTTATAGGGTCAGGTGTCAGTGAATTTGTTATAGGGTCAGGTGTCAGTGAACTTGTTACAAGGTCAGGTGTCAGTGAACTTGTTATAGGGTCAGGTGTCAGTGAACTTGTTACAAGGTCAGGAGTCAGTGAACTTGTTATAGGGTCAGGTGTCAGTGAACTTGTTATAGGGTCAAGTGTCAGTGAACTTGTTACAAGGTCAAGTGTCAGTGAGCTTGTTATAGGGTCAGGTGTCAGTGAACTTGTTACAAGGTCAGGTGTCAGTGAACTTGTTATAGGGTCAGGTGTCAGTGAACTTGTTACAAGGTCAGGTGTCAGTGAACTTGTTATAGGGTCAGGTGTCAGTGAACTTATTATAGGGTCAAGTGTCAGTGAACTTGTTACAAGGTCAAGTGTCAGTGAGCTTGTTATAGGGTCAGGTGTCAGTGAACTTGTTACAAGGTCAGGTGTCAGTGAACTTGTTATAGGGTCAGGTGTCAGTGAACTTGTTACAAGGTCAGGTGTCAGTGAACTTGTTATAGGGTCAGGTGTCAGTGAACGTGTTATAGGGTCAGGTGTCAGTGAACGTGTTATAGGGTCAGGTGTCAGTGAACGTGTTATAGGGTCAGGTATCAGTGAACGTGTTATAGGCTCAGGTGTCAGTGAACGTGTTAAAGGGTCAGGTGTCAGTGAACGTGTTATAGGGTCAGGTGTCAGTGAACGTGTTATAGGGTCAGGTGTCAGTGAACTTGTTATAGGGTCAGGTGTCAGTGAACGTGTTACAAGGTCAGGTGTGAGTGAACGTGTTATAAGGTCAGGTGTGAGTGAACGTGTTATAGGGTCAGGTCTCAGTGAACGTGTTATAGCTCATGTGTCAGTGAACGTGTTATAGGGTCAGGTGTCAGTGAACTTGTTATAGGGTCAGGTGTCAGTGAACGTGTTATAAGGTCAGGTGTCAGTACACGTGTTATAGGGTCAGGTGTCAGTGAACGTGTTATAGGATCAGGTGTCAGTGAACTTGTTATAGGGTCAGGTTTCAGTGAACGTGTTACAAGGTCAGGTGTCAGTGAACGTGTTATAAGGTCAGGTGTGAGTGAACGTGTTATAGGGTCAGGTCGCAGTGAACGTGTTATAGGGTCAGGTGTCAGTGAACTTGTTACAAGGTCAGATGTGAGTGAACGTGTTATAAGGTCAGGTGTGAGTGAACGTGTTATAGGGTCAGGTCTCAGTGAACTTGTTATAGGGTCAGGTGTCAGTGAACTTGTTATAGGGTCAGGTGTCAGTGAACTTGTTACAAGGTCAGGAGTCAGTGAACTTGTTATAGGGTCAGGTGTCAGTGAACTTGTTATAGGGTCAAGTGTCAGTGAACTTGTTACAAGGTCAAGTGTCAGTGAGCTTGTTATAGGGTCAGGTGTCAGTGAACTTGTTACAAGGTCAGGTGTCAGTGAACTTGTTATAGGGTCAGGTGTCAGTGAACTTGTTACAAGGTCAGGTGTCAGTGAACTTGTTATAGGGTCAGGTGTCAGTGAACGTGTTATAGGGTCAGGTGTCAGTGAACGTGTTATAGGGTCAGGTGTCAGTGAACGTGTTATAGGGTCAGGTATCAGTGAACGTGTTATAGGCTCAGGTGTCAGTGAACGTGTTAAAGGGTCAGGTGTCAGTGAACGTGTTATAGGGTCAGGTGTCAGTGAACGTGTTATAGGGTCAGGTGTCAGTGAACTTGTTATAGGGTCAGGTGTCAGTGAACGTGTTACAAGGTCAGGTGTGAGTGAACGTGTTATAAGGTCAGGTGTGAGTGAACGTGTTATAGGGTCAGGTCTCAGTGAACGTGTTATAGCTCATGTGTCAGTGAACGTGTTATAGGGTCAGGTGTCAGTGAACTTGTTATAGGGTCAGGTGTCAGTGAACGTGTTATAAGGTCAGGTGTCAGTACACGTGTTATAGGATCAGGTGTCAGTGAACTTGTTATAGGGTCAGGTTTCAGTGAACGTGTTACAAGGTCACGTGTCAGTGAACGTGTTATAAGGTCAGGTGTGAGTGAACGTGTTATAGGGTCAGGTCGCAGTGAACGTGTTATAGGGTCAGGTGTCAGTGAACTTGTTACAAGGTCAGATATGAGTGAACGTGTTATAAGGTCAGGTGTGAGTGAACGTGTTATAGGGTCAGGTCTCAGTGAACGTGTTATAGGGTCAGGTGTCAATGAACGTGTTATATTGTCAGGCGTCAGTGAACGTGCTATAAGGTCATGTGTGAGTGAACGTGTTATAAGGTAAGGTGTCAGTGAACGTGTTATAAGGTAAAGTGTCAGTGAACGTGTTATAGGGTCAGGTGTCAGTGAACGTGTTATAGGGTCAGGTGTCAGTGAACGTGCTATAAGGTCATGTGTCAGTGAACGTGTTATAAGGTCAGGTCTCAGTGAACGTGTTATAGGGTCAGGTCTCAGTGAACGTGTTATAAGGTCAGGTCTCAGTGAACGTGTTATAAGGTCAGGTCTCAGTGAACGTGTTATAGGGTCAGGTCTCAGTGAACGTGTTATAAGGTCAGGTCTCAGTGAACGTGTTATAGGGTCAGGTCTCAGTGAACGTGTTATAGGGTCAGGTCTCAGTGAACGTGTTATAGGGTCAGGTCTCCGTTAACGTGTTACAAGGTCAGGTCTCAGTGAACGTGTTATAAGGTCAGGTCTCAGTGAACGTGTTATAAGGTCAGATCTCAGTGAACGTGTTATAGGGTCAGGTCTCAGTGAACGTGTTATAAGGTCAGGTCTAAGTGAACGTGATATAAGGTCAGGTCTCAGTGAACGCGTTATAGGGTCAGGTCTCAGTGAACGTGTTATAAGGTCATGTGTGAGTGAACGTGTTATAAGGTAAGGTGTCAGTGAACGTGTTATAAGGTAAAGTGTCAGTGAACGTGTTATAGGGTCAGGTGTCAGTGAACGTGTTATAGGGTCAGGTGTCAGTGAACGTGCTATAAGGTCATGTGTCAGTGAACGTGTTATAAGGTCAGGTCTCAGTGAACGCGTTATAGGGTCAGGTCTCAGTGAACGTGTTATAAGGTCATGTCTCAGTGAACGTGTTATAGGGTCAGGTCTCAGTGAACGTGTTATAGGGTCAGGTCTCAGTGAACGTGTTATAGGGTCAGGTCTCAGTAAACGTGTTATAGGGTCAGGTGTCAGTGAACGTGTTATAGGGTCAGGTCTCAATGAACGTGTTATAAGGTCAGGTCTCAGTGAACGTGTTATAGGGTCAGGTCTCAGTGAACGTGTTATAGGGTCAGGTCTCAGTGAACGTGTTATAGGGTCAGGTGTCAGTGAACGTGTTATAGGGTCAGGTCTCAGTGAACGTGTTATAGGGTCAGGTCTCAGTGAACGTGTTATAGGGTCAGGTCTCAATGAACGTGTTATAAGGTCAGGTCTCAGTGAACGTGTTATAGGGTCAGGTCTCAGTGAACGTGTTATAGGGTCAGGTCTCAGTGAACGTGTTATAGGGTCAGGTGTCAGTGAACGTGTTATAGGGTCAGGTCTCAGTGAACGTGTTATAGGGTCAGGTCTCAGTGAACGTGTTATAGGGTCAGGTCTCAGTGAACGTGTTATAGGGTCAGGTCTCAGTGAACGTGTTATAAGGTCAGGTCTCAGTGAACGTGTTATAGGGTCAGGTCTCAGTGAACGTGTTATAGGGTCAGGTCTCAGTGAACGTGTTATAGGGTCAGGTCTCAGTGAACGTGTTATAGGGTCAGGTCTCAGTGAACGTGTTATAGGCTCAGGTCTCAGTAAACGTGTTATAGGGTCAGGTCTCAGTGAACGTGTTATAGGGTCAGGTCTCAGTGAACGTGTTATAGGGTCAGGTCTCAGTGAACGTGTTATAGGGTCAGGTCTCAGTGAACGTGTTATAGGGTCAGGTCTCAGTAAACGTGTTATAGGGTCAGGTCTCAGTGAACGTGTTATAGGGTCAGGTCTCAGTGAACGTGTTATAGGGTCAGGTCTCAGTGAACGTGTTATAGGGTCAGGTCTCAGTGAACGTGTTATAGGGTCAGGTTACTCATTATAGTAAGGGTAAGTGTTCAAAATTCTATGTTTAACAGCGATAATAAAATATATGAAAAACATTAAGGTGGAAATTCTGAGTTCAGAAATAGCGACAGTGTTCAAAATTCTATGTAGCGTCCGTTTTCAAAATTCTATGTACATCTCTTGTATTTCCCGCATCCTTAAATTATTATGATTATTACTATAATTATTGCTATTATAATTACTATAATTATTACTATTATAATTATTGTAATTTGTATTATTATCATCATTACGTTGGTGTGGGAACTGGTGAAGCAGTAAGAATGATACAGTAAGTAGGGAATGGGAGTTGATGAAGCTAGAGGTGAGGCAGGACCAGCTTCATATGTTTGTGAAGCTGCGTTTACCATCACCATTGTACTCTGGCTGAAGGTACTTGCTGCTGACACTCACCCAACACTCTGGGTGAAGGTACTTGCTGCTGACACTCACCCAACACTCTGGGTGAAGGTACTTGCTGCTGACACTCACCCAACACTCTGGGTGAAGGTACTTGCTGCTGACACTCACCCAACACTCTGGGTGAAGGTACTTGCTGCTGACACTCACCCAACACTCTGGCTGAAGGTACTTGCTGCTGACACTCACCCAACACTCTGGCTGAAGGTACTTGCTGCTGACACTCACCCAACACTCTGGGTGAAGGTACTTGCTGCTGACACTCACCCAACACTCTGGCTGAAGGTACTTGCTGCTGACACTCACCCAACACTCTGGCTGAAGGTACTTGCTGCTGACACTCACCCAACACTCTGGGTGAAGGTACTTGCTGCTGACACTCACCCAACACTCTGGCTGACGGTACTTGCTGCTGACACTCACCCAACACTCTGGCTGACGGTACTTGCTGCTGACACTCACCCAACACTCTGGGTGAAGTTACTTGCTGCTGACACTCACCCAACACTCTGGCTGAAGGTACTTGCTGCTGACACTCACCCAACACTCTGGCTGAAGGTACTTGCTGCTGACACTCACCCAACACTCTGGCTGAAGGTACTTGCTGCTGACACTCACCCAACACTCTGGCTGAAGGTACTTGCTGCTGACACTCACCCAACACTCTGGCTGAAGGTACTTGCTGCTGACACTCACCCAACACTCTGGCTGACGGTACTTGCTGCTGACACTCACCCAACACTCTGGGTGAAGGTACTTGCTGCTGACACTCACCCAACACTCTGGGTGAAGGTACTTGCTGCTGACACTCACCCAACACTCTGGGTGAAGGTACTTGCTGCTGACACTCACCCAACACTCTGGCTGACGGTACTTGCTGCTGACACTCACCCAACACTCTGGGTGAAGGTACTTGCTGCTGACACTCACCCAACACTCTGGCTGAAGGTACTTGCTGCTGACACTCACCCAACACTCTGGCTGACGGTACTTGCTGCTGACACTCACCCAACACTCTGGGTGAAGGTACTTGCTGCTGACACTCACCCAACACTCTGGGTGAAGGTACTTGCTGCTGACACTCACCCAACACTCTGGGTGAAGGTACTTGCTGCTGACACTCACCCAACACTCTGGCTGACGGTACTTGCTGCTGACACTCACCCAACACTCTGGGTGAAGGTACTTGCTGCTGACACTCACCCAACACTCTGGGTGAAGGTACTTGCTGCTGACACTCACCCAACACTCTGGGTGAAGGTACTTGCTGCTGACACTCACCCAACACTCTGGGTGAAGGTACTTGCTGCTGACACTCACCCAACACTCTGGGTGAAGGTACTTGCTGCTGACACTCACCCAACACTCTGGGTGAAGGTACTTGCTGCTGACAGTCACCGGACACTCTGGGTGAAGGTACTTGCTGCTGACAGTCACCGGACACTCTGGGTGAAGGTACTTGCTGCTGACACTCACCATGCACTCTGGGTGAAGGTACTTGCTGCTGACACTCACCATGTACTCTGGGTGAAGGTACTTGCTGCTGACACTCACCATGTACTCTGGGTGAAGGTACTTGCTGCTGACACTCACCGGACACTCTGGGTGAAGGTACTTGCTGCTGACACTCACCGGACACTCTGGGTGAAGGTACTTGCTGCTGACACTCACCATGCACTCTGAGTGAAGGTACTTGCTGCTGACACTCACCATGTACTCTGGGTGAAGGTACTTGCTGCTGACACTCACCATGTACTCTGGGTGAAGGTACTTGCTGCTGACACTCACCATGCACTCTGGGTGAAGGTACTTGCTGCTGACAGTCACCGGACACTCTGGGTGAAGGTACTTGCTGCTGACACTCACCATGCACTCTGAGTGAAGGTACTTGCTGCTGACACTCACCATGCACTCTGGGTGAAGGTACTTGCTGCTGACACTCACCATGCACTCTGAGTGAAGGTACTTGCTGCTGACACTCACCATGTACTCTGAGTGAAGGTACTTGCTGCTGACACTCACCATGCACTCTGGGTGAAGGTACTTGCTGCTGACAGTCACCATGCACTCTGAGTGAAGGTACTTGCTGCTGACACTCACCATGCACTCTGGGTGAAGGTACTTGCTGCTGACACTCACCATGCACTCTGGGTGAAGGTACTTGCTGCTGACACTCACCGGACACTCTGGGTGAAGGTACTTGCTGCTGACACTCACCGGACACTCTGGGTGAAGGTACTTGCTGCTGACACTCACCATGCACTCTGAGTGAAGGTACTTGCTGCTGACACTCACCATGTACTCTGGGTGAAGGTACTTGCTGCTGACACTCACCATGTACTCTGGGTGAAGGTACTTGCTGCTGACACTCACCATGCACTCTGAGTGAAGGTACTTGCTGCTGACACTCACCATGCACTCTGAGTGAAGGTACTTGCTGCTGACACTCACCATGTACTCTGAGTGAAGGTACTTGCTGCTGACACTCACCATGCACTCTGGGTGAAGGTACTTGCTGCTGACACTCACCATGCACTCTGGGTGAAGGTACTTGCTGCTGACAGTCACCGGACACTCTGGGTGAAGGTACTTGCTGCTGACACTCACCATGCACTCTGGGTGAAGGTACTTGCTGCTGACAGTCACCGGACACTCTGGGTGAAGGTACTTGCTGCTGACACTCACCATGCACTCTGGGTGAAGGTACTTGCTGCTGACACTCACCATGCACTCTGGGTGAAGGTACTTGCTGCTGACACTCACCATGCACTCTGGGTGAAGGTACTTGCTGCTGACACTCACCATGCACTCTGGGTGAAGGTACTTGCTGCTGACACTCACCATGCACTCTGGGTGAAGGTACTTGCTGCTGACACTCACCATGCACTCTGGGTGAAGGTACTTGCTGCTGACACTCACCATGCACTCTGGGTGAAGGTACTTGCTGCTGACAGTCACCATGCACTCTGGGTGAAGGTACTTGCTGCTGACACTCACCATGCACTCTGGGTGAAGGTACTTGCTGCTGACACTCACCATGCACTCTGGGTGAAGGTACTTGCTGCTGACACTCACCATGTACTCTGAGTGAAGGTACTTGCTGCTGACAGTCACCGGACACTCTGGGTGAAGGTACTTGCTGCTGACACTCACCATGCACTCTGAGTGAAGGTACTTGCTGCTGACACTCACCATGCACTCTGGGTGAAGGTACTTGCTGCTGACACTCACCATGCACTCTGGGTGAAGGTACTTGCTGCTGACACTCACCATGCACTCTGGGTGAAGGTACTTGCTGCTGACACTCACCATGTACTCTGAGTGAAGGTACTTGCTGCTGACAGTCACCGGACACTCTGGGTGAAGGTACTTGCTGCTGACACTCACCATGCACTCTGAGTGAAGGTACTTGCTGCTGACACTCACCATGCACTCTGGGTGAAGGTACTTGCTGCTGACACTCACCATGTACTCTGAGTGAAGGTACTTGCTGCTGACAGTCACCGGACACTCTGGGTGAAGGTACTTGCTGCTGACACTCACCATGCACTCTGGGTGAAGGTACTTGCTGCTGACACTCACCATGCACTCTGAGTGAAGGTACTTGCTGCTGACACTCACCATGCACTCTGGGTGAAGGTACTTGCTGCTGACACTCACCATGCACTCTGAGTGAAGGTACTTGCTGCTGACACTCACCATGCACTCTGGGTGAAGGTACTTGCTGCTGACACTCACCATGCACTCTGGGTGAAGGTACTTGCTGCTGACACTCACCATGCACTCTGAGTGAAGGTACTTGCTGCTGACACTCACCATGCACTCTGGGTGAAGGTACTTGCTGCTGACACTCACCATGCACTCTGGGTGAAGGTCATTGCTGCTGACACTCACCATGCACTCTGGGTGAAGGTACTTGCTGCTGACACTCACCATGCACTCTGGGTGAAGGTACTTGCTGCTGACAGTCACCATGTACTCTGAGTGAAGGTACTTGCTGCTGACAGTCACCATGTACTCTGAGTGAAGGTACTTGCTGCTGACAGTCACCGGACACTGGGTGAAGGTACTTGCTGCTGACACTCACCATGTACTCTGAGTGAAGGTACTTGCTGCTGACAGTCACCGGACACTCTGGGTGAAGGTCATTGCTGCTGACACTCACCATGCACTCTGGGTGAAGGTACTTGCTGCTGACAGTCACCATGTACTCTGAGTGAAGGTACTTGCTGCTGACAGTCACCGGACACTCTGGGTGAAGGTACTTGCTGCTGACACTCACCATGTACTCTGAGTGAAGGTACTTGCTGCTGACAGTCACCGGACACTCTGGGTGAAGGTCATTGCTGCTGACACTCACCATGCACTCTGGGTGAAGGTACTTGCTGCTGACAGTCACCATGTACTCTGAGTGAAGGTACTTGCTGCTGACACTCACCATGCACTCTGGGTGAAGGTACTTGCTGCTGACAGTCACCGGACACTCTGGGTGAAGGTACTTGCTGCTGACACTCACCATGCACTCTGAGTGAAGGTACTTTCTGCTGACAGTCACCGGACACTCTGGGTGAAGGTACTTGCTGCTGACAGTCACCGGACACTCTGGATGAAGGTACTTGCTGCTGACAGTCACCGGACACTGGGTGAAGGTACTTGCTGCTGACAGTCACCGGACACTCTGGGAGAAGGTACTTGCTGCTGACAGTCACCGGACACTCTGGGTGAAGGTACTTGCTGCTGACAGTCACCGGACACTGGGTGAAGGTACTTGCTGCTGACAGTCACCGGACATTGGGTGAAGGTACTTGCTGCTGACAGTCACCGGACACTCTGGGTGAAGGTACTTGCTGCTGACAGTCACCGGACACTCTTGGTGAAGGTACTTGCTGCTGACAGTCACCGGACACTCTTGGTGAAGGTACTTGCTGCTGACAGTCACCGGACACTGGGTGAAGGTACTTGCTGCTGACAGTCACCGGACACTGGGTGAAGGTACTTGCTGGTTTAGAAAGACACGTAAGCAAACACTATAACATATTTATTAGAAAACGTTTCGGTCCTGGGACCTTGATCACTTCTAACATACAGAGGTAGAAAGACATTATATATATAGGCGGAGAGTGAGGTGTGACGCACGTGACCTGAGGAATGTCATAAGAACATAAGAATGGAGGAACACTGTAGAAGGCCTACTGGCCCATGCGAGGCAGGTCCTTATCAAAACAACCTCTACCTATGATGAGGACGGGTAGACGATGAAATCATGTGACTCCTGTGTTGTTGGGTTGGTGCTGCTTAAGTATCATGTATGCCAATGTTTTTGAAATTTTGTAGTTTCCAGTGTTGCGTTCTATAGTGTCGGTGACGGCGATTAGTGAGGCTTCTAGGCACCGTCGGCGTCTGAGGTCTGGTTCAGTGAGAACGAGTTGTGCTTCATTCCAGTTCATCAAATGCCCCGTGGAGTCTCTGTGGAGGACACATGCGTACCTTACATCGTCTCTGTTAGAGGCATTTCGATGCTCATTCAAGCGGACTGCAAGATCTCTGCCTGTCTCGCCTACATATTTCTTGGGACAGAACCCACATGGAATAGTGTAGACGCCTGCTGTAGAAGTTAGAGGTGTGGGGCTGCGTTTCGTTGTGAGGTCTTTGATAGATGATGTGTTTATGGTGGAAACGTTGATGTGTTACTCATAGCAAGTGCCCGGCGAGTATTCGTGGCAACATCGCCACATGGGAGTACTATGAACTGTTTAGGGGGCTGTTCCATGAGCGGTTTGTTGAGGATAGCTTGTGCCTTGAGTCTGCAATCTCGGATGAAGAAAGATGGGAACTGAAGACGTGTAAAGGCTTGTGTTATGTAAGTGCATTCTTCTTCTAGAAAACAAGGGCTGGAGATGCGAAGAGCTCTCAAGAAGAAGCCAATGAGGACTCCTCTCTTAGTGCGGGAGTCTTGGTGTGAATAAAAGTGTATAAGATCGTCCTTGTTGGTAGGTTTTCTATACACTTTGAAGAGAAGTTTGTCACTGTCGGGAGATCTGCACAGTAGAACGTCGAGGAAAGGAAGTTTGCCATCATTTTCGAGTTCAAGTGTAAACTTTATTGATGGTTCAACTGCATTGATCTTGTTGAGAAGGGCCTGGATATTGAGACGTCTCGGATAGAAAACCAATACATCATCAACGTATCTTAGCCAGGTAACGGTGTTGGGAATGAGGTGCTAAACCAACTTGTCGGTATTTATTACCAAGGTTTATACCAAGGTACTTGCTGCTGACAGTCACCGGACACTCTGGGTGAAGGTACTTGCTGCTGACAGTCACCGGACACTCTGGGTGAAGGTACTTGCTGCTGACAGTCACCGGACACTCTGGGTGAAGGTACTTGCTGCTGACAGTCACCGGACACTCTGGGTGAAGGTACTTGCTGCTGACAGTCACCGGACACTATGTGAAGGTACTTGCTGCTGACAGTCACCGGACACTCTGGGTGAAGGTACTTGCTGCTGACAGTCACCGGACACTGGGTGAAGGTACTTGCTGCTGACAGTCACCGGACACTGGGTGAAGGTACTTGCTGCTGACAGTCACCGGACACTGGGTGAAGGTACTTGCTGCTGACAGTCACCGGACACTCTGGGTGAAGGTACTTGCTGCTGACAGTCACCGGACACTCTGGGTGAAGGTACTTGCTGCTGACAGTCACCGGACACTCTGGGTGAAGGTACTTGCTGCTGACAGTCACCGGACACTGGGTGAAGGTACTTGCTGCTGACAGTCACCGGACACTCTGGGTGAAGGTACTTGCTGCTGACAGTCACCGGACACTGGGTGAAGGTACTTGCTGCTGACAGTCACCGGACACTGGGTGAAGGTACTTGCTGCTGACAGTCACCGGACACTCTTGGTGAAGGTACTTGCTGCTGACAGTCACCGGACACTCTGGGTGAAGGTACTTGCTGCTGACAGTCACCGGACACTCTGGGTGAAGGTACTTGCTGCTGACAGTCACCGGACACTCTGGGTGAAGGTACTTGCTGCTGACAGTCACCGGACACTCTGGGTGAAGGTACTTGCTGCTGACAGTCACCGGACACTCTGGGTGAAGGTACTTGCTGCTGACAGTCACCGGACACTCTGGGTGAAGGTACTTGCTGCTGACAGTCACCGGACACTCTGGGTGAAGGTACTTGCTGCTGACAGTCACCGGACACTGGGTGAAGGTACTTGCTGCTGACAGTCACCGGACACTCTGGGTGAAGGTACTTGCTGCTGACAGTCACCGGACACTCTGGGTGAAGGTACTTGCTGCTGACAGTCACCGGACACTCTGGGTGAAGGTACTTGCTGCTGACAGTCACCGTACACTCTGGGTGAAGGTACTTGCTGCTGACAGTCACCGGACACTGGGTGAAGGTACTTGCTGCTGACAGTCACCGGACACTCTGGGTGAAGGTACTTGCTGCTGACAGTCACCGGACACTCTGGGTGAAGGTACTTGCTGCTGACAGTCACCGGACACTCTGGGTGAAGGTACTTGCTGCTGACAGTCACCGGACACTGGGTGAAGGTACTTGCTGCTGACAGTCACCGGACACTCTGGGTGAAGGTACTTGCTGCTGACAGTCACCGGACACTCTGGGTGAAGGTACTTGCTGCTGACAGTCACCGGACACTCTGGGTGAAGGTACTTGCTGCTGACAGTCACCGGACACTCTGGGTGAAGGTACTTGCTGCTGACAGTCACCGGACACTGGGTGAAGGTACTTGCTGCTGACAGTCACCGGACACTCTGGGTGAAGGTACTTGCTGCTGACAGTCACCGGACACTCTGGGTGAAGGTACTTGCTGCTGACAGTCACCGAACACTCTGGGTGAAGGTACTTGCTGCTGACAGTCACCGGACACTCTGGGTGAAGGTACTTGCTGCTGACAGTCACCGGACACTCTGGGTGAAGGTACTTGCTGTTGACAGTCACCGGACACTCTGGGTGAAGGTACTTGCTGCTGACAGTCACCGGACACTCTGGATGAAGGTACTTGCTGCTGACAGTCACCGGACACTCTGGGTGAAGGTACTTGCTGCTGACAGTCACCGGACACTCTGGGTGAAGGTACTTGCTGCTGACAGTCACCGGACACTGGGTGAAGGTACTTGCTGCTGACAGTCACCGGACACTCTGGGTGAAGGTACTTGCTGCTGACAGTCACCGGACACTCTGGGTGAAGGTACTTGCTGCTGACAGTCACCGGACACTGGGTGAAGGTACTTGCTGCTGACAGTCACCGGACACTGGGTGAAGGTACTTGCTGCTGACAGTCACCGGACACTGGGTGAAGGTACTTGCTGCTGACAGTCACCGGACACTGGGTGAAGGTACTTGCTGCTGACAGTCACCGGACACTCTGGGTGAAGGTACTTGCTGCTGACAGTCACCGGACACTGGGTGAAGGTACTTGCTGCTGACAGTCACCGGACACTCTGGGTGAAGGTACTTGCTGCTGACAGTCACCGGACACTCTGGGTGAAGGTACTTGCTGCTGACAGTCACCGGACACTGGGTGAAGGTACTTGCTGCTGACAGTCACCGGACACTCTGGGTGAAGGTACTTGCTGCTGACAGTCACCGGACACTCTGGGTGAAGGTACTTGCTGCTGACAGTCACCGGACACTCTGGGTGAAGGTACTTGCTGCTGACAGTCACCGGACACTCTGGGTGAAGGTACTTGCTGCTGACAGTCACCGGACACTGGGTGAAGGTACTTGCTGCTGACAGTCACCGGACACTCTGGGTGAAGGTACTTGCTGCTGACAGTCACCGGACACTCTGGGTGAAGGTACTTGCTGCTGACAGTCACCGGACACTCTGGGTGAAGGTACTTGCTGCTGACAGTCACCGGACACTCTGGGTGAAGGTACTTGCTGCTGACAGTCACCGGACACTCTGGGTGAAGGTACTTGCTGTTGACAGTCACCGGACACTCTGGGTGAAGGTACTTGCTGCTGACAGTCACCGGACACTCTGGATGAAGGTACTTGCTGCTGACAGTCACCGGACACTCTGGGTGAAGGTACTTGCTGCTGACAGTCACCGGACACTCTGGGTGAAGGTACTTGCTGCTGACAGTCACCGGACACTGGGTGAAGGTACTTGCTGCTGACAGTCACCGGACACTCTGGGTGAAGGTACTTGCTGCTGACAGTCACCGGACACTCTGGGTGAAGGTACTTGCTGCTGACAGTCACCGGACACTGGGTGAAGGTACTTGCTGCTGACAGTCACTGGACACTCTGGGTGAAGGTACTTGCTGCTGACAGTCACCGGACACTCTGGGTGAAGGTACTTGCTGCTGACAGTCACCGGACACTGGGTGAAGGTACTTGCTGCTGACAGTCACCGGACACTCTGGGTGAAGGTACTTGCTGCTGACAGTCACCGGACACTCTGGGTGAAGGTACTTGCTGCTGACAGTCACCGGACACTGGGTGAAGGTACTTGCTGCTGACAGTCACTGGACACTCTGGGTGAAGGTACTTGCTGCTGACAGTCACCGGACACTCTGGGTGAAGGTACTTGCTGCTGACAGTCACCGGACACTCTGGGTGAAGGTACTTGCTGCTGACAGTCACCGGACACTCTGGGTGAAGGTACTTGCTGCTGACAGTCACCGGACACTCTGGGTGAAGGTACTTGCTGCTGACAGTCACCGGACACTGGGTGAAGGTACTTGCTGCTGACAGTCACCGGACACTCTGGGTGAAGGTACTTGCTGCTGACAGTCACCACACTTAAAGCACCAAGCGGAAACTTAATCTCAACTTGGGTTATCTTCCAGCTGTATGTCTCAACTCATTCTTAAAGTCGTAGTGAAAGCTACGTAAAATTGCGCGTTGTATGAAGGTAGACATGTGTTATAGAATTATCTTTTATAAAGACCACGTTTCTCTCTATGGTAGAGCAAGTGAGAGAAACGTTGTCTAGGTAAAAGCTTGTTTTGTAACTTGTTTATTTATCTTTATAACAGCTGAAGCTTAACCTAGCCTTCAGCTTAATATATTTTTAGTTAGGTTAGGTTAGGTAAAGTCCGTCAGGAAACAAGACAAGTGTTTCCTGACCCTCCGTTGGAGGTTTTTGGACATGTGACCGAGGCCTTCCGCTGGCTTACCGGTCCATCCCTTTAAAAATTGTGGTCAGTTATAACCATTTAGTTATTATCTCTTTAGTAGTCTTAAAAAGCCTTAGGCTCGCTGGAATAATGTTCAGTAGTATAATTATAACATTGTAAGTGATGTAAAGAAGAGAGGCAGTAGTATGTCCCGTGGTGTAGTAACTGTAAGTTTGAACTTAATTGCCATTCACTTACTCTGAGTCTCGACCCCTGCAACCATAAGTAGGTGAGTGCACACACACACACACACACACACACACACACACACACACACACACACACACACACACACACACACACACACACACACACACACACACACACACACAACACACACACACAAACACACACACACACACACACACACACACACACACACACACACACACACACACACACACACACACACACACACACACACACACACACAAGGTTTGCAACAAGACTAGTCCCAGAGCTAAGAGGTATGCCCTACGAGGAGAGGTTAAGGGGAAATCGACCTGACGACACTGGAGGACAGGAGAGATAGGGAGGACATGATAACGACATACAAAATACTGAGAGGAATTGAACAAGGTGGACAAAGACAGGATGTTCCAGAGATGGGACACAGCAACAAGGGGACACAGTTGGAAGTTGAAGACACAGATGAATCACAGGGATATTAGGAAGTATTTCTTCAGCCACAGAGTAGTCAGAAAGTAGAATAGTTTGGGAAGCGATGTAGTGGAGGCAGGATCCATACATAGCTTTAAGCAGAGGTACGATAAAGCTCACGGTTCAGGGAGAGTGACCTAGTAGCGACCAGTGAAAAGGCGGGGCCAGGAGCTTGGACTCGACCCCCGCAACCTCAAGTAGGTGAGTACAACTAGGTGAGTACACACACACACACTCAATTTATGATGTATTAATATTAAGCGTAACTTAATTACGATTCATTTACAAGTATTACCATCATTGTTACTTGCCACTTCACAAGTTATCGTAAATCAACATATTTTAAGGCTTAAACTTTATGTAATGCAGTAAACCTACACGGGTCGTTTAGGACAAGGAGTGGTGAAGGCTCGATCCTCAGTCTGCGAGATGGACGCCATACCTAACTGTACTCAGTTGTCAACTTAAGAAAAAGGCTCTTGATACTCTCTGAGGTCTTACAGTACCTCACCTTGGCTCCTGCACCTGGTACAAGGTCTTGTAGTACCTCACTGTAGCTCCTGCACCTCTTACGAGGTCTTGTAGTACCTCACTGTAGCTCCTGCACCTGGTACAAGGTCTTGTAGTACCTCACTGTAGTTCCTGCTCCTGGTACAAGGTCTTGCACTACCTCACTGTAGCTCCTGCACCTGGTACAAGGTCTTGTAGTACCTCACTGTAGCTCCTGCACCTGGTACAAGGTCTTGTAGTACCTCACTGTAGCTCCTGCACCTGGTACAAGGTCTTGTAGTACCTCACTGTAGTTCCTGCTCCTGGTACAAGGTCTTGCACTACCTCACTGTAGCTCCTGCACCTGGTACAAGGTCTTGTAGTACCTCACTGTAGCTCCTGCACCTGGTACAAGGTCTTGTAGTACCTCACTGTAGTTCCTGCACCTGGTACAAGGTCTTGCACTACCTCACTGTAGCTCCTGCACCTGGTACAAGGTCTTGTAGTACCTCACTGTAGCTCCTGCACCTGGTACAAGGTCTTGTAGTACCTCACTGTAGCTCCTGCACCTGGTACAAGGTCTTGTAGTACCTCACTGTAGCTCCTGCACCTGGTACAAGGTCTTGTAGTACCTCACTGTAGCTCCTGCACCTGGTACAAGGTCTTGTAGTACCTCACTGTAGCTCCTGCACCTGGTACAAGGTCTTGTAGTACCTCACTGTAGTTCCTGCTCCTGGTACAAGGTCTTGCAGTACCTCACTGTAGCTCCTGCACCTGGTACAAGGTCTTGCACTACCTCACTGTAGCTCCTGCTCCTGGTACAAGGTCTTGCACTACCTCACTGTAGCTCCTGCTCCTGGTACAAGGTCTTGCACTACCTCACTGTAGCTCCTGCTCCTGGTACAAGGTCTTGCACTACCTCACTGTAGCTCCTGCTCCTGGTACAAGGTCTTGCACTACCTCACTGTAGCTCCTGCACCTGGTACAAGGTCTTGCACTACCTCACTGTAGCTCCTGCTCCTGGTACAAGGTCTTGCACTACCTCACTGTAGCTCCTGCACCTGGTACAAGGTCTTGCACTACCTCACTGTAGCTCCTGCTCCTGGTACAAGGTCTTGCACTACCTCACTGTAGCTCCTGCACCTGGTACAAGGTCTTGCACTACCTCACTGTAGCTCCTGCACCTGGTACAAGGTCTTGCACTACCTCACTGTAGCTCCTGCACCTGGTACAAGGTCTTGCACTACCTCACTGTAGCTCCTGCACCTGGTACAAGGTCTTGCACTACCTCACTGTAGCTCCTGCTCCTGGTACAAGGTCTTGCACTACCTCACTGTAGCTCCTGCACCTGGGACAAGGTCTTGCACTACCTCACTGTAGCTCCTGCACCTGGTACAACGTCTTTCACTACCTCACTGTAGCTCCTGCACCTGGTACAAGGTCTTGCACTACCTCACTGTAGCTCCTGCACCTGGTACAAGGTCTTGCACTACCTCACTGTAGCTCCTGCTCCTGGTACAAGGTCTTGCACTACCTCACTGTAGCTCCTGCACCTGGTACAAGGTCTTGCACTACCTCACTGTAGCTCCTGCACCTGGTACAAGGTCTTGCACTACCTCACTGTAGCTCCTGCACCTGGTACAAGGTCTTGCACTACCTCACTGTAGCTCCTGCACCTGGTACAAGGTCTTGCACTACCTCACTGTAGCTCCTGCTCCTGGTACAAGGTCTTGCACTACCTCACTGTAGCTCCTGCACCTGGTACAAGGTCTTGCACTACCTCACTGTAGCTCCTGCACCTGGTACAAGGTCTTGCACTACCTCACACATAAGGTACGTGGAGTGAAGATATATATGAGTATGTTTTTATGTCTCCGGCGGATGTGGAGTTTTGTTCATAAACCAGCCACCTCCTGTCCCCTCCACCCATCCATTCCCCCTCTCATTATTCCCCACCTATCCCCCATCTATCCTCCCCACCTATCCCCTGGCCACAGTGTGTAGAGGGTGTGTCAGCCCCACGCACTGCTGTGATGGCGTCCTTGGCGTCTCACCTCAAGTACCAAGGACAGGTTTGGGCAGTCGTACAACATTTACATGTTAATCTGGCTCTAAGTGGGCACATACATTCATGACTGTACACATAATAATGACTGTGTGCACATACAGCGATTACTGTATGTAAATGGTGATGACTGTGTGCACATACAGGGGTGCGTATGTGCACATACAGGGGTGCGTATGTGCACATACAGGGGTGCGTATGTGCACATACAAAGGTTTTTGATCCGAAAATTTTATCATTTACTTCCTTAAATCAAACCTGATTACTTCCAATTCCCGAAGCACTGTATGACCCCTTCAGGCTCGGCGTTTCTCAATAATAATAATAATAATAATAATAATAATAATAATAATAATAATAATAATAATAATAATAATAATAATAATTATTATTATTATTATTATTATTATTATTATTATTATTATTATTATTATTGTTGTTATTATTATTGTTATTAATTATCTTGGTAAATAGTAAATTCACTATCTTAATAAGGGATATGATTTTTGTACAAGACCTTCCAAAACGACTTCAGACAAATATTATTCAGGTTTGTTCATTCAACAGTGCAGTCCACAGGCCTAACAGTTTGGACTATATACACTCCGGGTATGTCAGGGTTGAAATGTGCTGTTTTTCACTTCATACTGGATGAAATGGTGAATAGCTGGTTACAGAACCAGCTTTTACTGTGACAGTGTTTCGCTCTCTGTACACCTTTATCAATGTGCTTCTGCCTCTGTTTCCAATTTGTTTCAAGATATATATGTGTAAGCACATGAAAGCGCTCAGGTATTTTTCCCACTGAGGTAGGGTGACACGATAAAGAAAATACTTTTACCATCACTCCATTCTTGCCAGAGGCATTCCGATACTACAGTTCAGATACCCCTCCAATCCGCAAATATCCCCACTCCTTCTTCAGAGTGCAGGCACTGTACTTTCCCACCTCCAGGACTCAAGTCTGGCTAACTAGTTTCCTTGAATCCCTTTATAAATGTTACTTTGCTCACATTCCATCAGCATGTCAACTCTCATCTAACACACTTACATAAACCTGTTACATGTCCAAGCCCTTTGCATACAAAACTTCATTTACCCTTACCCTCCAACCTTTTCTAAGAGGACCCCTACCCTGCCTTCCCTCCACTACTGATTTATACACCCTCCAAATCCTCCTGTTTGGCTCAGTCCTCTCTAATTGTCCAAACTACCTCAACAACCCCTCCTGAGCTCTCTAGATAATAATTTTAGTATTGCTGCACCTCCTAATATTCAAACTATGAATTGTCTGCATTATATTCACACCGCACATTGTCCTCAAGCATATCATGTCCTCTGCCTCCAGCGTCTTCCTCGCTGCAACATTCACAACCCATGCTTCACACCAGTCGACTAACACCCAGGTGCCTATTTACTACCGGGCGAACAGGGACAACAGGTGTCTTAAGAAAACACTTCCAAATGTTTTCACCCGTACCTGGAGAAAGCATACACACACACACACACCACAGTGGACCAGGTGAGTTATTAATTTCACACTTGATAAAGAGTTGATGTGTGCGGGGAGGGGTTGAATAACAACATAAATAGACTGGTCACATGCCACCCTAACATCTATTACCTCCACTAACCTGACTCACCCTCGAATCCTCTTGTTACTTCCATTTTCCATTGTTATAAATATTGATTGTGGAATCATATAAGTGTGTGCTTTAGTTACCATTTTATCAAAGGCACTTGTCGATAAGACACTTGGCCTGTGCGGTGTGTGTGTGTGTACTCATCTATTTGTGGTTGCAGGGGTCGAGTCATAGCTCCTGGCCCCGCCTATTCACTTATCGCTACTGTATGTCTGTGTGTTTGTGTGTATGTATGTGTGTGTGTGTATTTGTCTGTGGTTCTAGTAGCGATGGCTAACCTCTGGGGACTATATATATATATATATATATATATATATATATATATATATATATATCTATATATATATATATATATATATATATATATATATATATTTATATTTATATATATATATATATATATATATATATATATATATATTTATATATATATATATATATATATATATATATATATATATATATATATATATATATATATATATATATATCTTTATATATATATATGTCGTGCCGAATATGTACAACTGGTCAATTAGCAAGAACTCATTTAAAATTAAGTCCTTTCTAAAATTTTCTCTTATACGTTTAAAGATATATTTTTTTCATTAATGTTAATGTAAAAAATTTTAATTTTGCTCCAAACGAATCTTAGAAAACTTACCTAACCTTATTATAACAAGAACAATTTATTTTAGCCTAACCCAACTAAATATATTTTAGATTTGTTTACAATAATTTAATACTAAACAAACACAGTGAAATATATTTTTTTCGTTAGGTTCAGAATGATTTTGGCGAAATTATTGCATTCACAAATTTTCGCTTGTCCTATATGGCAACATGAGCGTTGCTATTTAAGCCAAGATCGCAAATTCTGCCTATTCGGCACGATATATATATATATATATATATATATATATATATATATATATATATATATATATATATATATATATCGTGTCGAATAGGTAAAATTTGCTATTTTGGCTTATATAGTAACGCTCTTCTTGCTGAATAGGGCAAGCTAAAATTTGTGTTTGCAATAATTTCGCAAAAATCATTATGAACCTAACGAAAAAAAATACATTTTATTGTGTTTGTTTATTATTAAATTATTGTAAACTTATCTAAAATATATTTACCTGGATTAGTCTAAATTAAACTGCTCTTGTTATAATAGGGTTAGGTAAGTTTTCTAAGGTTCTTTTGGTACAAAATTATTAATTTTTACATTATATAAATGAAAAAAAATATATCCTTAAAAGTATAAGAGAGTTCTTGCTAATTGACCAGTTTTACCTATTCGGCACAACATTTTATGTATATATATATATATATATATATATATATATATATATATATATATATATATATATATATATATATATATATATATATATATATATATATATATATATATATATATATATTAACATTTTAAAGCAGAAAATATCGCTACATTTTAAGAATATTAAAAACAGAAGCATAAATAATAATAATAATAATAATAATAATAATAATAATAATAATAATAATAATAATAATTACAACAAGAAGGTACCAGGACGTTGGGTCTTATTTCTTCCAAGTAAAATAATATTGAGTGCGTGGTTCAGGTGTACACAAACGAACGAACAAATAGCACGATACGATTCATTGGAACTGAATCGTATCCTGTCATTCAGGCTAGATAATGGCGGCAGCTGGGTAGGCCTATCAGAAGGGTTTGCGAACTTCCAGTCCTACCCAGCAGCTGGGCATGTCTAGTAGAAGCGCTCACACTCAAACAGGCCTACCCAGCAGCTCACTAGGCCTAGGAGAGGGCTTGTGCTCCTCCACTCTCCCTATTGTGGGAGGTACTAATATATTTGCGCCGGTGGGGGTTGAATCCATGGATGTGAGAACTTCAACTGGGAGAATGCAAGTGTAAATCTTCTGTAAAGACGACAGCTTGTGGCCGCTGTTAACATTACTCAGTCCATTTTGTAGCGTCTATGGTCTTGTTGAAGCCAATATGGACGATTTTATATCGTGGAGGGTTCTCATTGTTTACCTCTGGTTGGAGTTTCTAACTCCCTCGTGTACAGAGTTATTTGAGTCCAGAAAGCTTAGGTTCTCGTCTTTCACTTTGAAATAGATATTTATTTGCGGTTAATTACAAGTTATCGTCCAGAATTTTTAAGATATGTTTTATAATCATGGAGTAAATTTATTTAAGCAAAATAAACGTGAAGGTAGTGATTCCATCTTCATGTTTGAATACTGGAGTCACATTCAAAATCATTTGATACCTTGTCATCTCTTGAATTACTAAATAAAGCAGTGTCACAGTCTGCAGAGTTAGTTTCACTCTTATTACTACGTATAATGTATGTTGCATATTATCTGCAGTATTATAGACTGTATATTATCTGCAGTATTATAGACTGTATATTATCTGCAGTATTATAGACTGTATATTATCTGCAGTATTATAGGCTGTATATTATCTGCAGTATTATAGACTGTATATTATCTGCAGTATTATAGACTGCATTATTGCTATGCTGTTATTTCTTCGTAACACCAGATTCATGAGACTTGAGATAGAATTTCAATTGGAAATTGAATCGTTGCTTGAAACACTGGTATTGTTTGTTTGATGCGGGAACAGCGCCCTCATCTGGTTACTAAATTGTCTCGTTCACTGGTTGTCGTTCCAGCTTCATAGGTCATCTATTATATTTATTTATACCCCTCAAAGAAGGTTCTTTGATGTTGGTGAGGGGCTCTTGATTTAGGGAATTGGATCTGTGCTCCAGTTCCCCAAATTAAGCCTGAATGCCTTCCACATCCCCCCTAGGCGCTGTATAATCCTCTGGGTTTAGCGCTTCCCCCTTTATTATAATGTAATGTAATAATATTTATTTATAGTTCCTTTA
This sequence comes from Cherax quadricarinatus, assembly GCF_038502225.1. NCBI lineage: Eukaryota > Metazoa > Arthropoda > Malacostraca > Decapoda > Parastacidae > Cherax > Cherax quadricarinatus. The sequence continues at coordinate 16,993,567 of NC_091357.1, forward strand.
ACAAAGTACAGTTAATTATTGCTTCAGTACGATTTTTATTACAAGAGTTAATCTCTTTATTATCTTGTCACATTCTTCTCTCCTACATCAAGTGTTCTATACATGAATAGTACACAATACCGACAAGCTGAAGCACCGTAGGTACTCTTCACTAAATCTAAGACTCTGGAACTGATTATCTTATCTTTTGTATCTACTGTCTTCCAACAATGTCCTTGTATTGATAAAGCCACTGGTTGGCGGAATCTTTACAATAAAGCCACTGGTTGGTGGAATCTTTACAATAAAGCCACTGGTTGGTGGAATCTTTACAATAAAGCCACTGGTTGGTGGAACCTCTACAATAAAGCCACTGGTTGGTGGAATCTCTACAATAAAGCCACTGGTTGGCGGAACCTCTACAATAAAGCCACTGGTTGGTGGAATCTTTACAATAAAGCCACTGGTTGGTGGAACCTCTACAATAAAGCCACTGGTTGGTGGAACCTCTACAATAAAGCCACTGGTTGGTGGAATCTCTACAATAAAGCCACTGGTTGGTGGAACCTCTACAATAAAGCCACTGGTTGGTGGAATCTCTACAATAAAGCCACTGGTTGGTGGAATCTCTACAATAAAGCCACTGGTTGGCGGAACCTCTACAATAAAGCCACTGGTTGGTGGAATCTCTACAATAAAGCCAGTGGTTGGCGGAACCTCTACAATAAAGCCACTGGTTGGCGGAACCTCGACAATAAAGCCACTGGTTGACGGAACCTCTACAATAAAGCCACTGGTTGGTGGAATCTTTACAATAAAGCCACTGGTTGGTGGAACCTCTACAATAAAGCCACTGGTTGGTGGAATCTCTACAATAAAGCCACTGGTTGGCGGAACCTCTACAATAAAGCCACTGGTTGGTGGAATCTTTACAATAAAGCCACTGGTTGGTGGAACCTCTACAATAAAGCCACTGGTTGGTGGAACCTCTACAATAAAGCCACTGGTTGGTGGAATCTCTACAATAAAGCCACTGGTTGGTGGAACCTCTACAATAAAGCCACTGGTTGGTGGAATCTCTACAATAAAGCCACTGGTTGGTGGAATCTCTACAATAAAGCCACTGGTTGGCGGAACCTCTACAATAAAGCCACTGGTTGGTGGAATCTCTACAATAAAGCCAGTGGTTGGAACCTCTACAATAAAGCCACTGGTTGGCGGAACCTCGACAATAAAGCCACTGGTTGACGGAACCTCTACAATAAAGCCACTGGTTGGCGGAACCTCCACAATAAACCCACTGGTTGGCGGAACCTCAACAATAAAGCCACTGGTTGGCGGAACCTCAACAATAAAGCCACTGGTTGGCGGAACCTCGACAATAAAGCCACTGGTTGGCGGAACCTCGACAATAAAGCCACTGGTTGGCGAAACCTCGACAATAAAGCCACTGGTTGGCGGAACCTCGACAATAAAGCCACTGGTTGGCGGAACTTCGACAATAAAGCCACTGGTTGGCGGAACCTCGACAATAAAGCCACTGGTTGGCGGAACTTCGACAGTAAAGCCACTGGTTGGCGGAACCTCGACAATAAAGCCACTGGTTGGCGGAACTTCGACAATAAAGCCACTGGTTGGCGGAACCTCGACAGTAAAGCCACTGGTTGGCGGAACTTCGACAATAAAGCCACTGGTTGGCGGAACTTCGACAATAAAGCCACTGGTTGGCGGAACTTCGACAATAAAGCCACTGGTTGGCGGAACCTCGACAATAAAGCCACTGGTTGGCGGAACTTCGACAATAAAGCCACTGGTTGGCGGAACCTCGACAATAAAGCCACTGGTTGGCGGAACTTCGACAATAAAGCCACTGGTTGGCGGAACTTCGACAATAAAGCCACTGGTTGGCGGAACCTCGACAATAAAGCCACTGGTTGGCGGAACTTCGACAATAAAGCCACTGGTTGGCGGAACTTCGACAATAAAGCCACTGGTTGGCGGAACTTCGACAATAAAGCCAATGGTTGGCGGAACTTCGACAATAAAGCCACTGGTTGGCTGAACCTCGACAATAAAGCCACTGGTTGACGGAACCTCGACAATAAAGCCACTGGTTGGCGGAACCTCGACAATAAAGCCACTGGTTGGCGGAACCTCGACAATAAAGCCACTGGTTGGCGGAACCTCGACAATAAAGCCACTGGTTGGCGGAACTTCGACAATAAAGTCACTGGTTGGCGGAACCTCGACAATAAAGCCACTGGTTGGCGGAACCTCGACAATAAAGCCACTGGTTGGCGGAACCTCGACAATAAGGCCACTGGTTGGCGGAACCTCGACAATAAAGCCACTGGTTGGCGGAACTTCGACAATAAAGCCACTGGTTGGCGGAACCTCGACAATAAAGCCACTGGTTGACGGAACCTCGACAATAAAGCCACTGGTTGGCGGAACCTCGACAATAAAGCCACTGGTTGGCGGAACTTCGACAATAAAGCCACTGGTTGGCGGAACCTCGACAATAAAGCCACTGGTTGGCGGAACCTCGACAATAAAGCCACTGGTTGGCGGAACCTCGACAATAAAGCCACTGGTTGGCGGAACTTCGACAATAAAGCCACTGGTTGGCGGAACCTCGACAATAAAGCCACTGGTTGACGGAACCTCGACAATAAAGCCACTGGTTGGCGGAACCTCGACAATAAAGCCACTGGTTGGCGGAACCTCGACAATAAAGCCACTGGTTGGCGGAACCTCGACAATAAAGCCACTGGTTGGCGGAACTTCGACAATAAAGTCACTGGTTGGCGGAACCTCGACAATAAAGCCACTGGTTGGCGGAACCTCGACAATAAAGCCACTGGTTGGCGGAACCTCGACAATAAAGCCACTGGTTGGCGGAACCTCGACAATAAAGCCACTGGTTGGCGGAACTTCGACAATAAAGCCACTGGTTGGCGGAACCTCGACAATAAAGCCACTGGTTGACGGAACTTCGACAATAAAGCCACTGGTTGGCGGAACCTCGACAATAAAGCCACTGGTTGACGGAACCTCGACAATAAAGCCACTGGTTGGCGGAACCTCGACAATAAAGCCACTGGTTGGCGGAACCTCGACAATAAAGCCACTGGCTGGCGGAACTTCGACAATAAAGCCACTGGTTGGCGGAACCTCGACAATAAAGCCACTGGTTGGCGGAACCTCGACAATAAAGCCACTGGTTGGCGGAACTTCGACAATAAAGCCACTGGTTGGCGGAACCTCGACAATAAAGCCACTGGTTGGCGGAACTTCGACAATAAAGCCACTGGTTGGCGGAACCTCGACAATAAAGCCACTGGTTGACGGAACCTCGACAATAAAGCCACTGGTTGGCGGAACTTCGACAATAAAGCCACTGGTTGACGGAACTTCGACAATAAATCCACTGGTTGGCGGAACCTCGACAATAAAGCCACTGGTTGGCGGAACTTCGACAATAAAGCCACTGGTTGGCGGAACTTCGACAATAAAGCCACTGGTTGGCGGAACCTCGACAATAAAGCCACTGGTTGGCGGAACTTCGACAATAAAGCCACTGGTTGGCGGAATCTCGACAATAAAGCCACTGGTTGGCGGAACTTCGACAATAAAGCCACTGGAACCTTGCCACTGGTTGGCGGAACCTCGACAATAAAGCCACTGGTTGGCGGAACCTCGACAATAAAGCCACTGGTTGGCGGAACCTCGACAATAAAGGTTGGCGGAACCTCGACAATAAAGCCACTGGTTGGCGGAACCTCGACACAATAAAGCCACTGGTTGGCGGAACCTTCGACAATAAAGCCACTGGTTGGCGGAACCTCGACAATAAAGCCACTGGTTGGCGGAACCTCGACAATAAAGCCAGAACCTCGACAATAAAGCCACTGGTTGGCGGAACTTCGACAATAAAGCCACTGTTGGCGGAACCTCGACAATAAAGCCACTGGTTGGCGGAACCTCGACAATAAAGCCACTGGTTGGCGGAACTTCGACAATAAAGCCACTGGTTGGCGGAACTTCGTCAATAAAGCCACTGGTTGGCGGAACCTCGACAATAAAGCCACTGGTTGGCGGAACCTCGACAATAAAGCCACTGGTTGGCGGAACCTCGACAATAAAGCCACTGGTTGGCGGAACTTCGACAATAAAGCCACTGGTTGGCGGAACTTCGACAATAAAGCCACTGGTTGGCGGAACCTCGACAATAAAGCCACTGGTTGGCGGAACTTCGACAATAAAGCCACTGGTTGGCGGAACCTCGACAATAAAGCCACTGGTTGGCGGAACTTCGACAATAAAGCCACTGGTTGGCGGAACTTCGACAATAAAGCCACTGGTTGGCGGAACCTCGACAATAAAGCCACTGGTTGGCGGAACCTCGACAATAAAGCCACTGGTTGGCGGAACCTCGACAATAAAGCCACTGGTTGGCGGAACCTCGACAATAAAGCCACTGGTTGGCGGAACCTCGACAATAAAGCTACTGGTTGGCGGAACTTCGACAATAAAGCTACTGGTTGGCGGAACTTCGACAATAAAGCCACTGGTTGGCGGAACTTCGACAATAAAGCTACTGGTTGGCGGAACTTCGACAATAAAGCCACTGGTTGGCGGAACTTCGACAATAAAGCCACTGGTTGGCGGAACCTCGACAATAAAGCTACCCAGACGTTGCAATGGAAATAAGTCACTCTGACTGACTTTTTTGGGTTATCCCAGGTTGTCTACACATATGCTGCTATGTATGATAATCTATGTAACTGTATTTGTGTATACCTGAATAAACTTACTTACTTACTTACTTACCTACTTACTTACTTACCTACTTACTTACTTACTTACCTACTTGCTTACTTACTTACTTACCTACTTACTTATTTACCTACTTACTTACCTACTTACTTACTTACTTACTTACTGTCTAATTCTCATGATGGCTGTCTTATCTCTAACTTTATTTTTTTCCTTTAAATTATTTTTATATACCTTCAATTATTTATTAGTTTTCAGTTCTTATAACTAGTAATTCCACATAATATGCTATGTGGATTTATGTAGTGATTTTGTTACTAACATTGATACATTATTATTGTATTTTTTCGAACGTTATTATTGCTTCTTGTATAATTGTTACCAGTGGAAAGCAGCAGCGTTGATGTAGTTATTATTAATAATTAAATTGTTATAATTATACCAATCATTTTTTAAAGGGGGTGGACCAGTAAGCCAGCGGAAGGCCTCGGTAAGATGACCAAAATCTCCAGTGGCGGGTCATCATATAACTAAGACCCGCGTCAGGAAACACTTGTCCTGTTTCCTGACAAACCTTACCTAACCTAACCTTGAATGTAGTACACTTTATTTACTAGAAAACGTTTGGGTTCTACAACCTTGATCACTCCTAAACAGAAATATACTATATAAAACAGTCTCGTTATCTCTATCTGTATTGCTGAATATTTTAATAATAGGTGGAGTGCTGCTCTAGCTGTGGGGACCCATAGCCTGGAGTATACATGGAGGAGGAGATGAAAAATAAGTCCCACAGGAAGAATACTGATGTTTCCCCTTCAGACTGGTTGAATATTCTATTTCTTCTACCACGCAATCTTTTATATATAAGTATATATATTCTTTATTATACGTAATGGTACGCAGCTTCACCATACATTGAAGCGACACAATGATTTTTTTTCATTTCTTTCCAACGTACCTGCTTGTTCGCCATTATATCATCTTTTTTATCCCCTGGTTTTCAAACCTAACCAATTCTAATCCAACCTAAACTAACCTTATCTAACTTAGTTAAGCTTAACGTAATGTAATCTAATTTAAGCTTATCTGACCTAACCAAGACTAACCTAACCTAACTTGATATAATCTTTTAACGATCTAACCTTACTTGACCTCTCTTCAGCGTCTCTCAAATAATTTTTGCGGCACCATTGAACTTCTCATAGTTGGGTGGCATTATAGTACCAGTACCATCCAGTTATTATTATTACAGTACAAATGCCACCTAGAACAGTTGGACTTCATACCACATGTTAGGAGCGAGTGAACCCAGTTACTTCTTGCTAAGAGGATGGGCCAGGAGCTAGGATTCAACCCCATAACTACAAGTACTTCATTACCGTATGCCCTAAACTTTTGTGTGTGTGTGTGTGTGTGTACTCACCTATTTGTACTCACCTATTTGTGGTTGCAGGGGTCGAGTCACAGCTCCTGGCCCCGCCTCTTCGCTGATTGCTACTAGGTCCTCTCTCTCCCTGCCCCATGAGCTCTATCATACCTCGCCTTAAAACTATGTATGGTTCCTGCCTCCACCACATCACTTTCTAGGCTATTCCATGGCCTGACTACTCTATGACTGAAGAAATACTTCCTAACATCCCTTTGATTCATCTGAGTCTTCAACTTCCAATTGTGACCTCTTGTGTGTGTGTGTGTGTGTGTGTAAATCACAACATAAACATACTCAGTTCTAATTCTAGTCCGCTGTTGAGGAAGTTGCTCTCTGTGAGGGACTATACGCAGCTGGGAGTGTTGTAGAGTGACTAGTTACTTCATAGTGTTGTAGAGTGACTAGTTACTTCATAGTGTTGTAGAGTGACTAGTTACTTCATAGTGTTGTAGAGTGACTAGTTACTTCATAGTGTTGTAGAGTGACTAGTTACTTCATAGTGTTGTAGAGTGACTAGTTACTTCATAGTGTTGTAGACTGACTAGTTACATCATAGTGTTGTAGACTGACTAGTTACTTCATAGTGTTGTAGAGTAACTAGTCACTTCATAGTGTTGTAGAGTAACTAGTCACTTCATAGTGTTGTAGAGTGACTAGTTACTTCATAGTGTTGTAGAGTGACTAGTTACTTCATAGTGTTGTAGAGTGACTAGTTACATCATACTGTTGGAGAGTAACTAGTCACTTCATAGTGTTGTAGACTGACTAGTTACATCATAGTGTTGTAGACTGACTAGTTACTTCATAGTGTTGTAGAGTAACTAGTCACTTCATAGTGTTGTAGAGTGACTAGTTACTTCATAGTGTTGTAGAGTAACTAGTCACTTCATAGTGTTGTAGAGTGACTAGTTACTTCATAGTGTTGTAGAGTGACTAGTTACATCATACTGTTGGAGAGTAACTAGTCACTTCATAGTGTTGTAGACTGACTAGTTACATCATAGTGTTGTAGACTGACTAGTTACTTCATAGTGTTGTAGAGTAACTAGTCACTTCATAGTGTTGTAGAGTGACTAGTTACTTCATAGTGTTGTAGAGTAACTAGTCACTTCATAGTGTTGTAGAGTGACTAGTTACTTCATAGTGTTGTAGAGTGACTAGTTACATCATACTGTTGGAGAGTAACTAGTCACTTCATAGTGTTGTAGAGTGACTAGTTACTTCATAGTGTTGTAGAGTGACTAGTTACATCATAGTGTTGTAGAGTGACTAGTTACATCATAGTGTTGTAGAGTGACTAGTTACATCATAGTGTTGTAGAGTAACTAGTCACTTCATAGTGTTGTAGAGTAACTAGTCACTTCATAGTGTTGTAGAGTGACTAGTTACTTCATAGTGTTGTAGAGTGACTAGTTACATCATAGTGTTGTAGAGTGACTAGTTACATCATAGTGTTGTAGAGTAACTAGTCACTTCATAGTGTTGTAGAGTAACTAGTCACTTCATAGTGTTGTAGAGTAACTAGTCACTTCATAGTGTTGTAGAGTAACTAGTCACTTCATAGTGTTGTAGAGTGACTAGTTACATCATAGTGTTGTAGCGTGACTAGTTACATCATAGTGTTGTAGAGTAACTAGTCACTTCATAGTGTTGTAGAGTAACTAGTCACTTCATAGTGTTGTAGAGTGACTAGTTACATCATAGTGTTGTAGAGTGACTAGTTACATCATAGTGTTGTAGAGTAACTAGTCACTTCATAGTGTTGTAGAGTAACTAGTCACTTCATAGTGTTGTAGAGTAACTAGTCACTTCATAGTGTTGTAGAGTGACTAGTTACATCATAGTGTTGTAGAGTAACTAGTCACTTCATAGTGTTGTAGAGTAACTAGTCACTTCATAGTGTTGTAGAGTGACTAGTTACATCATAGTGTTGTAGAGTAACTAGTCACTTCATAGTGTTGTAGAGTAACTAGTCACTTCATAGTGTTGTAGAGTGACTAGTTACATCATAGTGTTGTAGAGTAACTAGTCACTTCATAGTGTTGTAGAGTAACTAGTCACTTCATAGTGTTGTAGAGTAACTAGTCACTTCATAGTGTTGTAGAGTGACTAGTTACATCATAGTGTTGTAGAGTGACTAGTTACATCATAGTGTTGTAGAGTAACTAGTCACTTCATAGTGTTGTAGAGTAACTAGTCACTTCATAGTGTTGTAGAGTGACTAGTTACATCATAGTGTTGTAGAGTAACTAGTTACATCATAGTGTTGTAGAGTGACTAGTTACATCATAGTGTTGTAGAGTAACTAGTCACTTCATAGTGTTGTAGAGTAACTAGTCACTTCATAGTGTTGTAGAGTGACTAGTTACATCATAGTGTTGTAGAGTAACTAGTCACTTCATAGTGTTGTAGAGTGACTAGTTACATCATACTGTTGTAGAGTAACTAGTCACTTCATAGTGTTGTAGAGTGACTAGTTACATCATAGTGTTGTAGAGTAACTAGTCACTTCATAGTGTTGTAGAGTGACTAGTTACATCATACTGTTGGAGAGTAACTAGTCACTTCATAGTGTTGTAGAGTGACTAGTTACATCATACTGTTGGAGAGTAACTAGTCACTTCATAGTGTTGTAGAGTGACTAGTTACTTCATAGTGTTGTAGAGTGACTAGTTACTTCATAGTGTTGTAGAGTGACTAGTTACTTCATAGTGTTGTAGAGTGACTAGTTACTTCATAGTGTTGTAGAGTGACTCTAGTCACTTCATATTGTTGTATACTGACTAGTCACTTCATACTGTTGGAGAGTAACTAGTCACTTCATAGTGTTGTAGAGTGACTAGTCACTTCATAGTGTTGTAGAGTGACTAGTCACTTCATACTGTTGGAGAGTAACTAGTCACTTCATAGTGTTGTAGAGTGACTAGTCACTTCATAGTGTTGGAGAGTAACTAGTCACATCATAGTGTTGGAGAGTGACTACACTGGTGTGAGTGTTGGTGTGGGAGAGCGCCTGGCACTTCTCGACAGCCATAAATAGCATCAGCAAGAAATAATCCAGGAGGAGGCAGGGGGCAACGCCCCTGCCGTACGTCACACACCTCTATAATTATAAGCGCTTACCACCCTCAACAACTTCATGTTTGGCTCAAGAATTACAAGTAGCGGGTGTTTTCCCCTGGTGGTGGTAGCAGCGTGTGTGGCGTCTAGTGTTTGTGTGTGTAGTGGTGTGTGAGGGCGGGTATGGCACTCTGTAGTCAGGGTGGCACCACATGGCTTCCTGGCACGCTACTGCACACTGCCAATCCTCGATAATAACCACACCGCCTTGTAAATAAAATAATCTAACTACCTCTGTAGTTTATGCTGCTTTCAAACTTAAGCTACCTAAGTGCCAGGAATTGAAAGCAGTTTTGGGAGTATTGATCTGTGGCTTTTAAAGTAACGAGGAGAGTATCCACAATCACCCATTTTGTCAACTTGTTTCCCCTCAAGAGAGGCTGATTTGATGCTGGTGAAGATCTCTTAATAAAATGGACTGGAGCTATCCCTTTGTACCTGAGCTCAAACCTGATTACCTTCTCTTTCCCAGGCGCTGTAAAACCTCTCCAGGTTACTCACCCCCACATTGATATAATATTAACAACAACAATAATAATAATAATAATAATAATAATAATAATAATAATAATATTATTATTATTATTATTATTATTATTATTATTATTATTATTATTATTATTATTATTAACCTCTCTCTTTTAAGTTCAACCATGAAGATGTACACATGTCTTACAGGATGATAGTTATCTGTAGTATATTTCGTGGTGATAGTCATCTATATCTGTTAATGATAGTAATGTGTGTCTGGTGATGATATTAATATACATACATGTGTTGATAATATTCATATACATACATCTGTTGCTAACAGTAATCGATTTCTGGTGATAATAGTAAAGTATATATCTAGTGATAATAGAAATCTATACCTCGCGACAGTACTCTATATCTCGTGATGGATTACTATTGTGGAGGGAACTTGCTCACATTACTTAGTAAATGTAATGGAAGATTACCGGAAGATATAGCAAATTTTTGTATTATAGAAATAACTCTTAATATAGATTTTATATACGAGTCAATGTATGTCGTCCGAAGCATGAAACCGAAGTGTCTTAATAAATGCTGCTGTTCATATAAGACTGGCAGATTATTTTACCTATGTGAGTTATAAGGATACCCAGTGAAAAGAAGGAAGACGGTAATGATAAAGGTGTGGAAGTAGACGTGGATGACGAGGGAAGTTCCCTATTATGTCAGTACTAAACCTCTGTGTGATCAAGATGTTAAGAGCACTTTATCTTCCTGGTACAACCATTACCAAAACTTCCACCTCTCTGGTTTTTGTTTTTGCTCATCTTCAGGTGTCTGCCCCTTCTTGATACTGGCCAGCTCATGCCTGGCTCTCTCTCTCTCTCTCTCTCTCTCTCTCTCTCTCTCTCTCTCTCTCTCTCTCTCTCTCTCTCTCTCTCTCTCTCTCTCTCTCTCTCTCTTCTCTGCACTCACCATGATTGTGATCCTTCTGACTTACTCTGAACTACACAAACACACACACTGAAGAGGCTGGGCAAGAAGCTATGAATCGACCCCTGCAACCATAATTAGGTGAGTATACACACACACACACACACACACACACACACACACACACACACACACACACACACACAGAAGACTAGAAGACTAGTCCCAGAGCTAAGAGGTATGTCCTACGAGGAGAGGTTAAGGAAAATCAATCTGACGACACTGGAGGACAGGAGAGATAGGGGGGACATGATAACGACTTACAAAATACTTAGAGGAATTGACAAGGTGGACAAAGACAGGATGTTCCAGAGACTGGACACAACAACACGGGGACACAGTTGGAAGTTGAAGACACACATGAATCACAGGGATGTTAGGAAGTATTTCTTCAGCCACAGAGTAGTCAGGAAGTGGAATAGTTTGGGAAGCGATGTAGTGGAGGCAGGATCCATACATAGCTTTAAGCAGAGGTACGATAAAGCTCATGGTTCAGGGAGAGTGACCTAGTAGCGACCAGTGAAGAGGCGGGGCCAGGAGCTTGGACTCGACCCCTGCAACCTCAACTAGGTGAGTACATTGTTATAGCACAGTAACAGTAGAGCAAAAGATCACTGTATCTAGAGACAAACTCACCCTAGATGGCAGGATTAAGGCAACAACAGCAGTTCTTAAAAGCTAATGTGATAAGGTCAGTCCTGGCGCGCTACGTTACATTCCCTCGTTGCAAGTTAAGAGAATCTATGATTTTCCTAATTTTTTATATTTTTTATCCATAACACCTCAACTCTTACAAGTTTTTAATAATGTGTTGGTAGAATTACCGACAATATATGAAGTAAAAGGACACAAGTGCAACTAATGTGACATTTTTATTGTGGCAACGTTTCGCTCTCCAGGAGCTTTGTCAAGCCGTTACAAACAATACTTGGACACAGACGGTATATATATAGGCTCAGAGTGAGATGCAATACTAATGGTAGTAGTATATATACCCTCTGTGTCTATGTATTGTTTGTAACGGCTTGACAAAGCTCCTGGAGAGCGAAACGTTGCCACAATAAAAATGTCACATTAGTTGCACTTGTGTCCTTTTACTTTACGTCTTACAAGTTAATAAACATAAAGAAGCATACTTAGCAGTATTGATAAGCGCTCTACTTACCATTTTCTAACAAATACAAATTCCTCCCAAGTGCAACTAATGCAACATTTAACTGTGGCAACGTTTCGCTCTCCACGAGCTTTGTCAAGCTCCCGGAGAGCGAAAGGTTACCACAATAAAATGTTGCATTAGTTACATTTGTATCCTTTTACAAATTTCTCCCACATTGTGTGTCCAATACGTCTCCAAAATCGAGATGCACTCCTCTGCTACTCTCCCAGGGCCAAAACACTCACTCTCTCGGGTTCACGTGCTCTCAAGTTTCAGTATTCCCAGGAATATTCCTAGAGCAGTCGAACAACCTTCGACCCGATCTTCCTCCTACTATCAGAGACTCAAAAATACAATCCATCCACCAGATTAGTGAGTCTAGGTTCACTCAGACCTCCCGAAGCCTGCCTTGGTGTTGTTAAACACACACCAGACAACGTATCACCTGTTCTTCAACAATCTCACACATACAGTAACCCACGCCATTATCCCACGCCATTATCCCACACCATCGATGACCACTTCACATTACGTACTTCACAAATGTCAAAACATATCAGTATACCATATTCTTTACAGGAACAAAACACAGAAGTGAACATCACTGGCAATAACTCACGTAGCAATTGAATGAAAAATCTTAACAAATACTTTGCTACAGTACAGAGAATATATAATCGTTAATAAGCTGACTGTAGGAGTAGACACGAATGATACACCTAAACACAGATATCAGTCTCATCAGATGAACAAAGTTTTAGCACGCGACATTTGAGGCCTTCACAGGTGAACCAGCATCAAGATCATTCCATGCTGCAGCCTCTTTTTATCGCCATTTTCCCTTAAAACCACAGATTTCTTCTCCAGATAACTCCACTGTTTCCCTTCGCTGTGTAGGCGAAACGTTTCGGAATAAAGTTGTCTAACTGTTGCATATGTGTCTTACCTAACACACAGAAATGGGGCACCAACATTATTGTTAACTGATTGGGCTCAGTCACTTGGAGTTGATTTGTGAAAACCGCTTGAACGGCCAGTACTCTCTCAAGATACTTGACAACTGGTCGGCTTCACGTCATGTGATTATACTACCAAGACTTCCGATCTAGCGTAATTCATCATGACTAGTTAGTTGCTAATTACCCAAACACCTCATTGGGGTTCTGAAGTCCACCTTGTTTATTCTTCGTTATACTATCTTTTATGTTCTCAAGTACGCTTCCAGCACACAAACAAGATTAAGACAAAAATACAGGCAATCGATATATAATAAATGTGGTAATAATATGAGTGAAGGCAGCGTGGATAACTGATATATAAGAACATAGGAAGGAAGGAACACTGCAGCAGGCCTATACTATGAAGGTCCTTCTCAGATCCAAACCCAGAGAAGCTCATTCTACACAGGTAGACAACATGTTATGTTGCAGCCATCACTGACACTTCATCATGGTTACTTTTAAAATTTACTAATGTCCAGACGGGTGTGTTTAAATGGTGCTCTTTTGCTCTGCGGGTACCGAATTACCACAAGGGGTGTATGTGTGATTCAGTCACTCAGATGGATCTCAGTCACAGTGGAGTGAGGAGAGAGAACTTGGTCATAGTGAGATCAGGAGTGGAGAGGTAAGACTGTATATCCTCTCACTGCTTTAAGTGGACCCCTGAAGTCTTTTACTGACAGGAGGAACACCTTTTTTAACTGCAAGCGATCCTTGTGCCAGTATATTTCGTACTCCTGTTGTTCGGAGCGCTGTTTTAAATCATTGTTATAACTCCCATTAGTATTATATTACTACACCTCCCAATACTTATCTAGATAGTAATTAACTAGTAAGTATGGTCTCGAAACCGTCATTATTAGTGTAATATACAATTGAGTTCCTTGGTACTCGTTGTCATTTAACCCAGCTGTAATTTCTTTGTCATTTGACGTACAGCACTCACATTGTGTTGGTAAAGTGGTAAGTAAGAGTTCCAGTGAGCGGTGAATGAGAGCCATGTCAGCCCTCACCATGACACTGTAAGTAAGGATACGTTACTTCCAACGGTAGTTGTGAAGGGAAGTTGAAGCTAAGAATGATCGAGTTAATATCGCTAATGGAGCGTCATCTTGGGGATGTAATGTACTACTTTTATGGTGGTACGTTCACTCACATGATTGGCTGCAGAACCCAGTGAACTCACCCCTCGGGGAAAATCTAAATCCATATTGAAACATTGTCAATACGTATCGTCTAATATTAATGATCTGAATGTTAAAGTGATCTGTAGAGTTATGTTTCTACTAAATACAGAGTAAATACATAGAAATAGTCAAAAAATGATGATGGCAGGGCACTGAGCTTATCTTTTTTTGGCGGTGAATGTAACAAAAATTCATTATGATAAAATAATATGGTTCTTCACCATTGCGATATATGTGATTAATGGGTTTTCATTATGTATAAAACAGTTTAAAGTTATATATATGTCTGAGTGGGTTATGTTACACGAACACCTGGAGATATAAACAAGTTGTAATCAGTACGTTCAGGTAGGGTAAGGAAAAGTGTCAGTAGTGTCAGCTGTTATGCACTTAAGTGTGTTCACTGGCTACACACTTCACGTGTATTCACTTAAATGTGTTGAGTGGTGACACACTTCACGAGGGCTCTTCTGTCCCAACTGTTGTTTCTGATACGACGTAAGTAGGAGTTACTGATGGTTTATTGTCTTCACACACACACAAAGTACCTTTGAGAAATTATAATTAACACTTAAGAGAGAATTAATAACAGGAATGAGAGAATTGCTAAGGAATATAGATACAACAGAAACAAAGGAAGTAAGCAAAATATTACCTTGGAAGGAATAGAAGAACTGTGTAACCCCATAGCAAGGATATACAAGAAGTCGAAAGAAACACGGCAGCTGTCGAAACGGAAAAAACGTAAATATCTCTACATTATATACGAATAAAAAAGGAAATAGAAAAGAGTCACTAAACTGTACAGTTTTCCCCTGGTTGAGCCCCTTGAAAGAAATGGATACATAAAGAAACATGTAGCATGGGTAACGGCAAATCTTTTCTCCTGAATATCTTAGAGTTTTATGACAGAGTGGTGGAATTTAAGCAGGAGAGTGAATCATAGATAAACTGTATCTTTGTTGATTGAAAGTAAACATTCTATATAATACCACACAGAAGATTGGTATACAAGGAAGATGAGCAGGCGATGGTAGCAGTGACGATATTCAAGTAGATACAAGAATACTTATCGAAAAGAAGAAAAGGGTAATGTTAAGGTGGAGGTGTCGGAGTGGGCACGGGTGACGAGTGGAGTTCCCCAAGCATCAGTATTTTTACCACTGCTGTTCTTGCTATATATAAACGACAAACCAGAAGAAACCGAGTTCCATGTATCACTGCGGACAATGTTCAAGTAATGAGGAAGATGGCAATCAAATGTGACAGAGCTAGGCTCTAAAAGGGTTAAATAGGCTGCACGAGTTATCAGGAAGGTGGAATTCAAGCTCAAAGTAATGAGAACAAGAGAGAGAGTGAGAAAGCCAGACACACAATATAACTTTGGAGGTGTCATGTGCAGCACATACTTACTCTTTACAAAGTTTTCTGTTGAAGGAACGAACATAATACTGACTGAAAACGATTTTCCCGAACATCAGTCTCTATCACCCAACACATTTTAATACATTTACCAGTTAGTAAGTAGACGTGTTATATTTTCTTTAAAAAAAGTTATGTAGTTGACCTCTCCCTTTCATCTCTTCCATGTGTTATATATACCACCTCTCCCTCTGAACTCTGCCATGTGTTATATATACCACCTCTCCCTCTGAACTCTTCCATGTGTTATATATACCACTTCTCCCTCTGAACTCTTCCATGTGTTATATATACCACCTCTCCCTCTGAACTCTTCCATGTGTTATATATACCACCACTCCCTCTGAACTCTTCCATGTGTTATATATACCACCTCTCCCTCTGAACTCTTCCATGTGACACTGAAAATTTTGTGTTTACTTATGTATTCAACGTAAATAAAACATCATAATCATAAATCTGCATGGTAGAGATGAATGACCAGATGATGACTAGGAGAAAGGTAGGTAGGGTGAGCAGGTAGTGGCAGGGATGGTAGGCAAGTGGTGTGGGGAAAGTAGTTAGGAGATCGCATAAAGCGTATATTAAAACGAAAGATAGCAGGAGTAACTATCTGGCACGGACCTTGTAACTACATCTACGTCTGTCTAGAGAGCGGAGGTAGGTAGAGTACAGCAGAAGGCTCTCTCCCTAACCTCCACTCCAGCAATATTACCTTGAAAAAGTAGGTTAAAATTTCCTCTACTACTACTAATACTACTACTGCTACTATTACTACTACTACTACTACTACTACTACTACTATTACTACTACTATTACTATTACTATTACTATTACTACTATTACTACTACTACTATTACTACTACTACTATTACTACTACTACTATTACTACCTAAGTTACCTTAAATACTTTCTGAATTAACTTTAAGGTTTCAGTTACACTGTAGTCATCTACTGAACTGCATCAAACCTGTCCTTGCTCTGCTCCTAGTTAAATCCTATTTGTGTAAAGTGCTTGTCTAACCGGTTCTTGACGAACTTTACCCACATTTGTGTTTCACCTCTCGCCTCCAACTTTTACCTCTCGTCTCAAAGTTTCATGCCTTATATTTGTATTACAATAACTTTTCTTCTTTTAATAGTTCCTCTGGCAGGAGTGTGTCAAATTTGCTTAATATCTTCAACATTTAAATGTGATCTTCCTGTATTCTCCATTTCCTTACGTGATAACACATTAAGTGTTTCCAGTACATTTTCATGGTGTGTTGGGAACAGCAGTCAAATTGTTGTCGTGAGGGTGATCAAAGTAGTGGTGGGAAGAATGAGCAGGTAGTGTTGTTGTTGTTGTTGTTGGTGTTGGTGGTGGTGGTGGCGGCGGCGGCAGCAGGTTAGCCAGCTCCACCAATCACCTGTTGGATGTTTACCGGGGTGGCCAAAATCAATAAGAGAGGAGGGTATCACGTCTTTGTATCCTTGCTTAGTGCATACAAAACACTATTTCATCTACTGTTGGAAATCATTATATTGACTTTCAGACATATCATTGTGTCCGGCTTGCACTTTTTATTTGCCTTATAATGAATTCATGATGATGAAATCGAATTTAATTAGTGGAGCGGCCCTTAATTACAATATGAATGAGTCACTGTTCAGGAGTGCGAGAGCTCCAATGAAAACTGTGAAGGAGCGACGCAGTAAGAACGTTTGACAGTATTGGAATCATTCATGGTTTGATCACATTAGTCAGTAAATTAGACACATGTGCAACACTTGGGTATCTTTAACGAGGAAACGTTTCGCCACACAGTTGCTTCATCAGTCCATACAAAAGAGAATGGTGAAAACCAGGAGAAGGTTGAGGTAATCAGTCCCTCAGCCTTGAGTCGATATAATCAATCCATCAATCTTGTAAAGAATACAGCATATGTGCGAAGAAGTAGCTTATATACTGTAGGCAGGAGAGGTGCAGCAATCGTAGGTGGTATCACATTTGACACCTGCCTACAATATATAAGCCACTTCGCACATTTACTGTATTCTTTTCAAGATTGATGGACTGATTACATCAACTCAAGGCTGAGGGACTGATTACCTCAACCTCCTCTTGTTCTTCAACATTCTCCTTTGTATGGACTGATGAAGCCACTGTGTGGCGAAACGTTTCCTCATTAAAGATACCCAAGTTTTGCACATGTGTCTAATTTATCAACTCGTAGGTTCTCTGAACCATTCATCTACACATTAGTCAGGCCGTCATACGAGCCCCACTTATATGATCTTAATTATACTGTATGTATAGTACGTGAGTTAGGATGTTAGGATGCACTACATATAGCGCTACCTTCATCCTGGGTAAAAAAGTTCTTTAAGCTGTGTAGTAATAATGATGAATTCTGCTTGTAACTCTGAACAAATAGTTGATCCATGCAAGAACAAACCTGATATGTTAATTCAATTTGTGTACTATCATTAGGTAATGACTTGTTGAATTTTGCAACCTCAGGTTGTGTGCTGTAGATATGTATTGATGTTGTGTGGTGAGGGTGTGTGTTGATGTTGTGTGGTGAGGGTGTGTGTTGATGTTGTGTGGTGAGGGTATGTGTTGATGTTGTGTGGTGAGGGTGTGTGTTGATGTTGTGTGGTGAGGGTGTGTGTTGATGTTGTGTGGTGAGGGTGTGTATTGATGTTGTGTGGTGAGGGTGTGTGTTGATGTTGTGTGGTGAGGGTGTGTATTGATGTTGTGTGGTGAGGGTGTGTGTTGATGTTGTGTGGTGAGGGTGTGTGTTGATGTTGTGTGGTGAGGGTGTGTACTGATGTTGTGTGGTGAGGGTGTGTGTTGATGTTGTGTGGTGAGGGTGTGTATTGATGTTGTGTGGTGAGGGAGTGTATTGATGTTGTGTGGTGAGGGTGTGTATTGATGTGTGGTGAGGGTGTGTGTTGATGTTGTGTGGTGAGGGTGTGTACTGATGTTGTGTGGTGAGGGTGTGTGTTGATGTTGTGTGGTGAGGGTGTGTATTGATGTTGTGTGGTGAGGGTGTGTGTTGATGTTGTGTGGTGAGGGTGTGTATTGATGTTGTGTGGTGAGGGTGTGTGTTGATGTTGTGTGGTGAGGGTGTGTATTGATGTTGTGTGGTGAGGGTGTGTGTTGATGTTGTGTGGTGAGGGTGTGTGTTGATGTTGTGTGGTGAGGGTGTGTATTGATGTTGTGTGGTGAGGGTGTGTGTTGATGTTGTGTGGTGAGGGTGTGTGTTGATGTTGTGTGGTGAGGGTGTGTACTGATGTTGTGTGGTGAGGGTGTGTGTTGATGTTGTGTGGTGAGGGTGTGTATTGATGTTGTGTGGTGAGGGCGTGTATTGATGTTGTGTGGTGAGGGTGTGTGTTGATGTTGTGTGGTGAGGGTGTGTGTTGATGTTGTGTGGTGAGGGTGTGTACTGATGTGTGGTGAGGGTGTGTGTTGATGTTGTGTGGTGAGGGTGTGTATTGATGTTGTGTGGTGAGGGTGTGTGTTGATGTTGTGTGGTGAGGGTGTGTATTGATGTTGTGTGGTGAGGGTGTGTGTTGATGTTGTGTGGTGAGGGTGTGTATTGATGTTGTGTGGTGAGGGTGTGTGTTGATGTTGTGTGGTGAGGGTGTGTGTTGATGTTGTGTGGTGAGGGTGTGTACTGATGTTGTGTGGTGAGGGTGTGTGTTGATGTTGTGTGGTGAGGGTGTGTATTGATGTTGTGTGGTGAGGGCGTGTATTGATGTTGTTTGGTGAGGGTGTGTATTGATATTGTGTGGTGAGGGTGTGTGTTGATGTTGTGTGGTGAGCGTGTGTACTGATGTTGTGTGGTGAGGGTGTGTGTTGATGTTGTGTGGTGAGGGTGTGTATTGATGTTGTGTGGTGAGGGTGTGTGTTGATGTTGTGTGGTGAGGGTGTGTGTTGATGTTGTGTGGTGAGGGTGTGTGTTGATGTTGTGTGGTGAGGGTGTGTGTTGATGTTGTGTGGTGAGGGTGTGTATTGATGTTGTGTGGTGAGGGTGTGTGTTGATGTTGTGTAGTGAGGGTGTGTATTGATGTTGTGTGGTGAGGGTGTGTGTTGATGTTGTGTGGTGAGGGTGTGTGTTGATGTTGTGTGGTGAGGGTGTGTGTTGATGTGTGGTGAGGGTGTGTGTTGATGTTGTGTGGTGAGGGTGTGTACTGATGTTGTGTGGTGAGGGTGTGTGTTGATGTTGTGTGGTGAGGGTGTGTATTGATGTTGTGTGGTGAGGGTGTGTGTTGATGTGTGGTGAGGGTGTGTATTGATGTTGTGTGGTGAGGGTGTGTCTTGATGTTGTGTGGTGAGGGTGTGTGTTGATGTTGTGTGGTGAGGGTGTGTGTTGATGTTGTGTGGTGAGGGTGTGTGTTGATGTTGTGTGGTGAGGGTGTGTGTTGATGTTGTGTGGTGAGGGTGTGTATTGATGTTGTGTGGTGAGGGTGTGTGTTGATGTTGTGTGGTGAGGGTGTGTATTGATGTTGTGTGGTGAGGGTGTGTGTTGATGTGTGGTGAGGGTGTGTGTTGATGTTGTGTGGTGAGGGTGTGTGTTGATGTGTGTTGAGGGTGTGTGTTGATGTTGTGTGGTGAGGGTGTGTACTGATGTTGTGTGGTGAGGGTGTGTGTTGATGTTGTGTGGTGAGGGTGTGTGTTGATGTTGTGTGGTGAGGGTGTGTACTGATGTGTGGTGAGGGTGTGTGTTGATGTTGTGTGGTGAGGGTGTGTATTGATGTTGTGTGGTGAGGGTGTGTGTTGATGTTGTGTGGTGAGGGTGTGTATTGATGTTGTGTGGTGAGGGTGTGTGTTGATGTTGTGTGGTGAGGGTGTGTATTGATGTTGTGTGGTGAGGGTGTGTGTTGATGTTGTGTGGTGAGGGTGTGTGTTGATGTTGTGTGGTGAGGGTGTGTACTGATGTTGTGTGGTGAGGGTGTGTGTTGATGTTGTGTGGTGAGGGTGTGTATTGATGTTGTGTGGTGAGGGCGTGTATTGATGTTGTTTGGTGAGGGTGTGTATTGATATTGTGTGGTGAGGGTGTGTGTTGATGTTGTGTGGTGAGCGTGTGTACTGATGTTGTGTGGTGAGGGTGTGTGTTGATGTTGTGTGGTGAGGGTGTGTATTGATGTTGTGTGGTGAGGGTGTGTGTTGATGTTGTGTGGTGAGGGTGTGTATTGATGTTGTGTGGTGAGGGTGTGTGTTGATGTGTGGTGAGGGTGTGTATTGATGTTGTGTGGTGAGGGTGTGTGTTGATGTTGTGTGGTGAGGGTGTGTGTTGATGTTGTGTGGTGAGGGTGTGTGTTGATGTTGTGTGGTGAGGGTGTGTGTTGATGTTGTGTGGTGAGGGTGTGTATTGATGTTGTGTGGTGAGGGTGTGTGTTGATGTTGTGTAGTGAGGGTGTGTATTGATGTTGTGTGGTGAGGGTGTGTGTTGATGTTGTGTGGTGAGGGTGTGTGTTGATGTTGTGTGGTGAGGGTGTGTGTTGATGTGTGGTGAGGGTGTGTGTTGATGTTGTGTGGTGAGGGTGTGTACTGATGTTGTGTGGTGAGGGTGTGTGTTGATGTTGTGTGGTGAGGGTGTGTATTGATGTTGTGTGGTGAGGGTGTGTGTTGATGTGTGGTGAGGGTGTGTATTGATGTTGTGTGGTGAGGGTGTGTCTTGATGTTGTGTGGTGAGGGTGTGTGTTGATGTTGTGTGGTGAGGGTGTGTGTTGATGTTGTGTGGTGAGGGTGTGTGTTGATGTTGTGTGGTGAGGGTGTGTGTTGATGTTGTGTGGTGAGGGTGTGTATTGATGTTGTGTGGTGAGGGTGTGTGTTGATGTTGTGTGGTGAGGGTGTGTATTGATGTTGTGTGGTGAGGGTGTGTGTTGATGTGTGGTGAGGGTGTGTGTTGATGTTGTGTGGTGAGGGTGTGTGTTGATGTGTGTTGAGGGTGTGTGTTGATGTTGTGTGGTGAGGGTGTGTACTGATGTTGTGTGGTGAGGGTGTGTGTTGATGTTGTGTGGTGAGGGTGTGTGTTGATGTTGTGTGGTGAGGGTGTGTGTTGATGTTGTGTGGTGAGGGTGTGTATTGATGTTGTGTGGTGAGGGTGTGTGTTGTTGTGTGGTGATGGTGTGTATTGATGTTGTGTGGTGAGGGTGTGTATTGATGTTGTGTGGTGAGGGTGTGTATTGATGTTGTGTGGTGAGGGTGTGTACTGATGTTGTGTGGTGAGGGTGTGTATTGATGTTGTGTGGTGAGGGTGTGTGTTGATGTTGTGTGGTGAGGGTGTGTGTTGATGTGTGGTGAGGGTGTGTGTTGATGTTGTGGGGTGAGGATGTGTACTGATGTTGTGTGGTGAGGGTGTGTATTGATGTTGTGTGGTGAGGGTGTGTGTTGATGTTGTGTGGTGAGGGCGTGTATTGATGTTGTGTGGTGAGGGTGTGTGTTGATGTTGTGTGGTGAGGGTGTGTATTGATGTTGTGTGGTGAGGGTGTGTGTTGATGTTGTGTGGTGAGGGCGTGTATTGATGTTGTGTGGTGAGGGTGTGTATTGATGTTGTGTGGTGAGGGTGTGTATTGATGTTGTGTGGTGCGGGTGTGTGTTGATGTTGTGTGGTGAGGGTGTGTGTTGATGTTGTGTGTGTGTTGATGTTGTGTGGTGAGGGTGTGTACTGATGTTGTGTGGTGAGGGTGTGTATTGATGTTGTGTGGTGAGGGCGTGTATTGATGTTGTGTGGTGAGGGTGTGTATTGATGTTGTGTGGTGAGGGCGTGTATTGATGTTGTGTGGTGAGGGTGTGTGTTGATGTTGTGTGGTGAGGGTGTGTGTTGATGTTGTGTGGTGAGGGTATGTGTTGATGTTGTGTGGTGAGGGCGTGTATTGATGTTGTGTGGTGAGGGTGTGTATTGATGTTGTGTGGTGGGGGTGTGTGTTGATGTTGTGTGGTGAGGGTGTGTGTTGATGTTGTGTGGTGAGGGTGTGTGTTGATGTTGTGTGGAGAGGGCGTGTATTGATGTGTGGTGAGGGTGTGTATTGATGTTGTGTGGTGAGGGTGTGTGTTGATGTTGTGTGGTGAGGGCGTGTATTGATGTTATGTGGTGAGGGTGTGTGTTGATGTTGTGTGGTGAGGGTGTGTTAATGTTGTGTGGTGAGGGTGTGTATTGATGTTGTGTGGTGAGGATGTGTATTGATGTTGTGTGGTGAGGGTGTGTGTTGATGTGTGGTGAGGGCGTGTATTGATGTTGTGTGGTGAGGGTGTGTATTGATGTTGTGTGGTGAGGGTGTGTGTTGATGTTGTGTGGTGAGGGCGTGTATTGATGTTGTGTGGTGAGGGTGTGTATTGATGTTGTGTGGTGAGGGTGTGTACTGATGTTGTGTGGTGAGGGAGTGTATTGATGTTGTGTGGTGAGGGTGTGTATTGACGTGTGCAGGTGTGTATTGATGTTGTGTGATGAGGGTGTGTATTGATGTTGTGTGGTGAGGGTGTGCATTGATGTTGTGTGGTGAGGGTGTGTGTTGATGTTGTGTGGTGAGGGTGTGTATTGATGTTGTGTGGTGAGGGTGTGTATTGATGTTGTGTGGTGAGGGCGTGTATTGATGTTGTGTGGTGAGGGTGTGTATTGATGTTGTGTGGTGAGGGTGTGTATTGATGTTGTGTGGTAAAGGTGTGTATTGATGTTGTGTGGTGAGGGTGTGTATTCATGTTGTGTGGTGAGGGTGTGTATTGATGTTGTGTGGTGAGGGTGTGTATTGATGTTGTGTGGTGAAGGTGTGTATTGATGTTGTGTGGTGAGGGTGTGTATTGATGTTGTGTGGTGAGGGTGTGTATTGATGTTGTGTGGTGAGGGTGTGTATTGATGTTGTGTGGTGAGGGTGTGTATTGATGTTGTGTGGTGAGGGTGTGTATTGATGTGTGGTGAGGGTGTGTATTGATGTTGTGTGGTGAGGGTGTGTATTGATGTGTGGTGAGGGTGTGTATTGATGTTGTGTGGTGAGGGTGTGTATTGATGTTGTGTGGTGAGGGTGTGTATTGATGTTGTATGGTGAAGGTGTGTAATGATGTTGTGTGGTGAGGGTGTGTATTGATGTTGTGTGGTGAGGGTGTGTATTGACGTGTGCAGGTGTGTATTGATGTGGGATGCAGGGGTGTATTAATGTTATGAGGTGTAGGTGTGTAATGATGTGTGGTGCACGTGTATATAGATATTGTTGGGTGGTCGTGTGCGGTTGGTTTGTGCATATATTGATGTGTTGCGATGGTGTATATCTATATTGTTGGATTCAGGTGTGGTTTGATGTTTCATGTTTGTGTGTGGTTCAGGTGGGTACTGCAGGTGTGATGCATAAGACTGGTGTGTAGTGCTGAGTGTGGTGTGTAGTGCTGAGTGTTGTGTGTAGTGCTGAGTGTGGTGTGTAGTGCTGAGTGTAGTGTGTAGTGCTGAGTGTAGTGTGTAGTGCTGAGTGTGGTGTGTAGTGCTGAGTGTGGTGTGTAGTGCTGAGTGTGGTGTGTAGTGCTGAGTGTGGTGTGTAGTGCTGAGTGTTGTGTGTAGTGCTGAGTGTTGTGTGTAGTGCTGAGTGTGGTGTGTAGTGCTGAGTGTGGTGTGTAGTGCTGAGTGTGGTGTGTAGTGCTGAGTGTTGTGTGTAGTGCTGAGTGTGGTGTGTAGTGCTGAGTGTGGTGTGTAGTGCTGAGTGTTGTGTGTAGTGCTGAGTGTGGTGTGTAGTGCTGAGTGTAGTGTGTAGTGCTGAGTGTAGTGTGTAGTGCTGAGTGTGGTGTGTAGTGCTGAGTGTGGTGTGTAGTGCTGAGTGTGGTGTGTAGTGCTGAGTGTGGTGTGTAGTGCTGAGTGTGGTGTGTAGTGCTGAGTGTTGTGTGTAGTGCTGAGTGTGGTGTGTAGTACTGAGTGTGGTATATGGTGCTGAGTGTTGTGTGTAGTGCTGAGTGTGGTGTGTAGTACTGAGTGTGGTATATGGTGCTGAGTGTTGTGTGTAGTGCTGAGTGTGGTGTGTAGTGCTGAGTGTTGTGTGTAGTGCTGAGTGTGGTGTGTAGTACTGAGTGTGGTATATGGTGCTGAGTGTTGTGTGTAGTGCTCAGTGTGGTGTGTAGTGCTGAGTGTGGTGTGTAGTGCTGAGTGTGGTGTGTAGTGCTGAGTGTTGTGTGTAGTGCTGAGTGTTGTGTGTAGTACTGAGTGTGGTGTGTAGTGCTGAGTGTTGTGTGTAGTGCTGAGTGTGGTGTGTAGTGCTGAGTGTGGTGTGTAGTGCTGAGTGTGGTGTGTAGTGCTGAGTGTTGTGTGTAGTGCTGAGTGGTGTGTGTAGTGCTGAGTGTTGTGTGTAGTGCTGAGTGTGGTGTGTAGTGCTGAGTGTGGTGTGTAGTGGTGAGTGTGGTGTGTAGTGCTGAGTGTTGTGTGTAGTGCTGAGTGTTGTGTGTAGTGCTGAGTGTTGTGTGTAGTGCTGAGTGTTGTGTGTAGTGCTGAGTGTTGTGTATGGTGCTGAGTGTGGTGTGTAGTGCTGAGTGTTGTGTGTAGTGCTGAGTGTTGTGTATGGTGCTGAGTGTGGTGTGTAGTGCTGAGTGTTGTGTGTAGTGCTGAGTGTGGTGTGTAGTGCTGAGTGTTGTGTGTAGTGCTGAGTGTGGTGCGTAGTGCTGAGTGTGGTGTGTAGTGCTGAGTGTGGTGTGTAGTGCTGAGTGTTGTGTGTAGTGCTGAGTGTTGTGTGTAGTGCTGAGTGTTGTGTGTAGTGCTGAGTGTTGTGTGTAGTGCTGAGTGTTGTGTATGGTGCTGAGTGTGGTGTGTAGTGCTGAGTGTTGTGTGTAGTGCTGAGTGTTGTGTATGGTGCTGAGTGTGGTGTGTAGTGCTGAGTGTTGTGTGTAGTGCTGAGTGTGGTGTATGGTGCTGAGTGTTGTGTGTAGTGCTGAGTGTGATGTGTAGTGCTGAGTGTGGTGAATGGTGCTGAGTGTTGTGTGTATTGCTGAGTGTGGTGTGTAGTGCTGAGTGTGGTGTGTAGTGCTGAGTGTGGTGTATGGTGCTGAGTGTGGTGTGTAGTGGTGAGTGTGGTGTGTACTGCTGAGTGTGGTGTGTAGTGCTGAGTGTTGTGTATGGTGCTGAGTGTGGTGTGTAGTGCTGAGTGTGGTGTGTAGTGCTGAGTGTTGTGTATGGTGCTGAGTGTGGTGTGTAGTGCTGAGTGTGATGTATGGTGCTGAGTGTGGTGTGTAGTGCTGAGTGCGGTGTGTAGTGCTGAGTGTGGTGTGTAGTGCTGAGTGTGGTGTGTAGTGCTGAGTGTGGTGTGTAGTGCTGAGTGTGGTGTGTAGTGCTGAGTGTTGTGTGTAGTGCTGAGTGTGGTGTGTAGTGCTGAGTGTGGTGTGTAGTGCTGAGTGTGGTGTGTAGTGCTGAGTATTGTGTGTAGTGCTGAGTGTGGTGTGTAGTGCTGAGTGTTGTGTGTAGTGCTGAGTGTTGTGTGTAGTGCTGAGTGTTGTGTGTAGTGCTGAGTGTTGTGTGTAGTGCTGAGTGTTGTGTGTAGTGCTGAGTGTTGTGTGTAGTGCTGAGTGTTGTGTGTAGTGCTGAGTGTTGTGTGTAGTGCTAAGTGTGGTGTGTAGTGCTGAGTGTTGTGTGTAGTGCTGAGTGTGGTGTGTAGTGCTGAGTGTGGTGTGTAGTGCTGAGTGTGGTGTGTAGTGCTGAGTGTTGTGTGTAGTGCTGAGTGTTGTGTATGGTGCTGAGTGTTGTGTGTAGTGCTGAGTGTGGTGTGTAGTGCTGAGTGTGGTGTGTAGTGCTGAGTGTTGTGTATTGCTGAGTGTTGTGTGTAGTGCTGAGTGTGGTGTGTAGTGCTGAGTGTGGTGTGTAGTGCTGAGTGTGGTGTGTAGTGCTGAGTGTTGTGTGTAGTGCTGAGTGTTGTGTGTAGTGCTGAGTGTGGTGTGTAGTGCTGAGTGTTGTGTGTAGTGCTGAGTGTTGTGTATGGTGCTGAGTGTTGTGTGTAGTGCTGAGTGTGGTGTGTAGTGCTGAGTGTGGTGTGGAGTGCTGAGTGTTGTGTGCTGAGTGTTGTGTGTAGTGTGTGTGTGTGTAGTGCTGAGTGTGGTGTGTAGTGCTGAGTGTGGTGTGTAGTGCTGAGTGTTGTGTGTAGTGCTGAGTGTTGTGTGTAGTGCTGAGTGTGGTGTGTAGTGCTGAGTGTTGTGTGTAGTGCTGAGTGTTGTGTGTAGTGCTGAGTGTTGTGTGTAGTGCTGAGTGTTGTGTGTAGTGCTGAGTGTTGTGTATGGTGCTGAGTGTTGTGTGTAGTGCTGAGTGTGGTGTGTAGTGCTGAGTGTGGTGTGTAGTGCTGAGTGTTGTGTGTAGTGCTGAGTGTGGTGTGTAGTGCTGAGTGTTGTGTGTAGTGCTGAGTGTTGTGTGTAGTGCTGAGTGTTGTGTATGGTGCTGAGTGTTGTGTGTAGTGCTGAGTGTGGTGTGTAGTGCTGAGTGTGGTGTGTAGTGCTGAGTGTTGTGTGTAGTGCTGAGTGTGGTGTGTAGTGCTGAGTGTGGTGTGTAGTGCTGAGTGTGGTGTGTAGTGCTGAGTGTGGTGTATGGTGCTGAGTGTGGTGTATGGTGCTGAGTGTGGTGTATGGTGCTGAGTGTGGTGTATGGTGCTGAGTGTGGTGTGTAGTGCTGAGTGTGGTGTATGGTGCTGAGTGTGGTGTGTAGTGCTGAGTGTGGTGTATGGTGCTGAGTGTGGTGTATGGTGCTGAGTGTGGTGTATGGTGCTGAGTGTGGTGTGTGGTGCTGAGTGGGGTGTATGGTGCTGGGTGTGGTGTGTAGTGCTGAGTGTGGTGTGTAGTGCTGAGTGTGGTGTGTAGTGCTGAGTGTGGTGTGTAGTGCTGAGTGTGGTGTGTAGTGCTGAGTGTGGTGTGTGGTGCTGAGTGTGGTGTATGGTGCTGAGTGTGGTGTGTAGTGCTGAGTGTGGTGTATGGTGCTGAGTGTGGTGTATGGTGCTGAGTGTGGTGTATGGTGCTGAGTGTGGTGTATGGTGCTGAGTGTGGTGTGTAGTGCTGAGTGTGGTGTATGGTGCTGAGTGTGGTGTGTGGTGTATGGTGCTGAGTGTGGTGTGTAGTGCTGAGTGTGGTGTATGGTGCTGAGTGTGGTGTGTAGTGCTGAGTGTGGTGTATGGTGCTGAGTGTGGTGTATGGTGCTGAGTGTGGTGTGTGGTGCTGAGTGTGGTGTATGGTGCTGAGTGTGGTGTATGGTGCTGAGTGTGGTGTATGGCGCTGAGTGTGGTGTGTAGTGCTGAGTGTGGTGTATGGTGCTGAGTGTGGTGTATGGTGCTGAGTGTGGTGTATGGTGCTGAGTGTGGTGTGTGGTGCTGAGTGTGGTGTATGGTGCTGAGTGTGGTGTATGGTGCTGATTGTGGTGTATGGCGCTGAGTGTGGTGTGTAGTGCTGAGTGTGGTGTATGGTGCTGAGTGTTGTGTATGGTGCTGAGTGTGGTGTGTAGTGCTGAGTGTCTTGTATGGTGCTGAGTGTGGTGTATGGTGCTGAGTGTGGTGTGTAGTGCTGAGTGTGGTGTGTAGTGCTGAGTGTGGTGTGTAGTGCTGAGTGTGGTGTGTAGTGCTGAGTGTGGTGTGTAGTGCTGAGTGTGGTGTGTGGTGCTGAGTGTGGTGTATGGTGCTGAGTGTGGTGTGTAGTGCTGAGTGTGGTGTGTAGTGCTGAGTGTGGTGTGTAGTGCTGAGTGTGGTGTATGGTGCTGAGTGTGGTGTATGGTGCTGAGTGTGGTGTATGGTGCTGAGTGTGGTGTGTAGTGCTGAGTGTGGTGTATGGTGCTGAGTGTGGTGTATGGTGCTGAGTGTGGTGTGTGGTGTATGGTGCTGAGTGTGGTGTGTAGTGCTGAGTGTGGTGTATGGTGCTGAGTGTGGTGTGTAGTGCTGAGTGTGGTGTATGGTGCTGAGTGTGGTGTATGGTGCTGAGTGTGGTGTGTGGTGCTGAGTGTGGTGTATGGTGCTGAGTGTGGTGTATGGTGCTGAGTGTGGTGTATGGCGCTGAGTGTGGTGTGTAGTGATGAGTGTGGTGTATGGTGCTGAGTGTGGTGTATGGTGCTGAGTGTGGTGTATGGTGCTGAGTGTGGTGTATGGTGCTGAGTGTGGTGTGTGGTGCTGAGTGTGGTGTATGGTGCTGAGTGTGGTGTATGGTGCTGAGTGTGGTGTATGGCGCTGAGTGTGGTGTGTAGTGCTGAGTGTGGTGTATGGTGCTGAGTGTTGTGTATGGTGCTGAGTGTGGTGTATGGTGCTGAGTGTCTTGTATGGTGCTGAGTGTGGTGTATGGTGCTGAGTGTGGTGTATGGTGCTGAGTGTGATGTATGGTGCTGAGTGTGGTGTATGGTGCTGAGTGTGGTGTATGGTGCTGAGTGTGGTGTATGGTGCTGAGTGTGGTGTATGGTGCTGAGTGTGGTGTATGGTGCTGAGTGTGATGTATGGTGCTGAGTGTGGTGTATGGTGCTGAGTGTGGTGTATGGTGCTGAGTGTGGTGTATGGTGCTGAGTGTGGTGTATGGTGCTGAGTGTGGTGTATGGTGCTGAGTGTGGTGTATGGTGCTGAGTGTCTTGTATGGTGCTGAGTGTGGTGTATGGTGCTGAGTGTGGTGTATGGTGCTGAGTGTGATGTATGGTGCTGAGTGTGGTGTATGGTGCTGAGTGTGGTGTATGGTGCTGAGTGTGGTGTATGGTGCTGAGTGTGGTGTATGGTGCTGAGTGTGGTGTATGGTGCTGAGTGTGGTGTATGGTGCTGAGTGTGGTGTATGGTGCTGAGTGTGATGTATGGTGCTGAGTGTGGTGTATGGTGCTGAGTGTGGTGTATGGTGCTGAGTGTGGTGTGTAGTGCTGAGTGTGGTGTATGGTGCTGAGTGTGGTGTATGGTGCTAGTAAGTAGTGTGTGGAACTGGTGTTTAATAATATAAATATTATCTAGTGCGTCTGCACCTCCCACATTTTCAATATTGTGTTATAAATAGTTGAAGTCCTCATATAAGTGAATTTATTTATCATTAACCTTGTATGAGTATTACTTATGAACGAAATATTATATTTATAAATTGCGTTCATCAAATGGGAATTAATGTGCGGGTAAGCTGGTGTCGCAGGAGTGAAGAGGAAGCTCGCCTCTCTTCCCTCACATAATGCCAGTTGGTGGCAGCGGTGGATGATTATATTCAAGGTCACACCCAGGTGCCTCAGGATACTTCCAACCACCTACAGTAAATACCATAACATAACTAAGGGTGTATTATTGCTGCAGTAGTTAAATGGTTGGAGTTGTAAAGTTGTAATTGCTTATAACTGACGAGGTTATATTAAAAGAGTTAGTATCAGAATTACTTAAAGATGAAATGTTTTATTAATATTTCCTAGAAGGCTGATATTATGTTATATGTAATACTAATGATTTCTTCCTATGGAAATTAGGAAACACATTAACTACTGGAGAGTTTCACTAGTTATTATTATTATTAAAGATTCGCCGGTATTCTCCTGGCCCGGGCCTTTTCCAAGTGGTGGCCCGGCCTTGGCTCCCTGTCTAGGGAGTGTCTGAGACCTAAGTCTGCCATGGGAGGAGGCACAAATACCCCGTCATCTTTGGGACCAACTGTCCCCAGGCCTAGCCACAAGCTAGGCCTCTCTGGTCTGCCATCTCCGCCCCAAGGGGGCTAATGGGAATGGCAGTCTTGTGAGCTGCAAGCTCCGGCTCAGGCATGGTGTCGATATGTTTCACTAGTTACCCGTAGAAGGTACCTAGTAACATCCATCATCCAGCTGAGTAAAGTCACCCAACCAAACCTCCCATAGCACTATACTTCACCTATTAACAACCAACTCAGTTCCCCAGTCAAATGCACTCGTCACTCCGCTGACCAGGTAGTAATTCTCCCTTCCTCCACACAGTTGAAACCAGCTCCTGTTCATCACTCAGTCACAGGAAGTCACCCGCAGGGTAGAACTCGGCTGACAGGTCCCAACCATCTAGGTACCCAGCTGTTGTCCCATGCATATACCTGCTCGTCACTGGGATGACCGTGGGATACCTCTCCCGGGAGTGTCTCTCCCTCTCGCACCCCAGTGACCAATAATTCATCCGTATTTACCTGAAAGTATAGTACTTCACACAGTTTCACTCCACAGCTCTGACAGAGACTACAAAGAAATTATGTCTTACCCCTTAGGTCACTCACTGGAGGTGTGGCTTATATCCTGCCAAGGAAAGTCTGGCTATCCAACAGATGTTTGGCCATTCACTACCTGCCACCAACCCTTATTGACACCACCCACCTCAACACTCGGCATCTACCCTCAGTCTGTTGAAGATATACCCACCCAGGAAGGGTGGGTCCATAGTGTTAATGAGATGTGTCCCAGTCACCTTCGACCTGTCGATTGCTGGTTCTAGGTAAGAGTTCTTGGGGAGCTGTAATAGTTTTCTAGACTATCATGCATCATCAAGCAAGAAGATTTAAAGCAACCCGTCTGAGTTATTTTTGGCCCCACTGATATCCAGTCAAGTGACTTGGCCTACCCAGTGATTTGTGAAGGTGCCCCTTTGTTGGTAGGAGAGAAAGAGTAGATTTTACCGCCGAAGCGTCTAGTTTATTGTGCACCCCATATCCATCCTGTGGACGGTATGTACAAAAGGTATATACAAAAGGCCTAGGAACCAGGCCCCAAAAAGGTTTACAGCAGTACATATCAGGGCCTGATCAACCAGGTTGTTACTGCCTGCCGCACGCAATTCAGTGTACGAACCGCAACCCGGCTGGTCAGGTACTGACTTTAGGTGTCTGTCCAGCTCCCTCTTGAAGACAGCCAGGGTTTATTGGTAATTCCCCTGACTTTTTTGGGTTATCCTAGGTTCTCTACACATATGCTGCTATGTATGATAATTCTATGTAACTGTATTTGTGTATACCTGAATAAACTTACTTACTTACTTATGTATGCCGGGAGGCAGTTGAACATTCTTGGGTCCCTGGGACTTATTGTGTTATCTCTGTGTACTCATGACACCCCTGCTTTTCATTAGGGGGATGTTGCGCCGCCTGCCGAGTCTTTTGCTTTCGTAGGGAGTGATTTCCGTGTGCAGGTTAGGGACTAATCTCTCTAGGATTTTCCAGGTTTAAATTATGATGTATCTTTTTCGCCTTCCTTCCAAGCAGTACGGGTCAAGGGACTTCAGACATTCCCAGTAATTAAGATGCTTGATTGTACTTACACGTGCAGTGAAAGTTCTCTGTATATTCTCCAGATCTGCAATTTCACCTTCCTTGAAAGGGACCGTTAGTGTTCCCCAGTATTCCAGCCTAGTATATGGTGTGTGATGGTGGTGGTGTGTGATGCAGGTGTGGTGATGCTGTGTGGTGATGCTATATGGTGCTAGTGTGTTGGTGCTGGTGTGTGGTGGTGGAATGTGATGCAGGTGTAGTGATGGTGTGGTGCTGGTGTGTGGTGATGCTGTATGGTGCTAGTGTGTTGGTGCTGGTGTGTAGTGGTGGAATGTGATGCAGGTGTGGTGATGGTCTGTGATGATATTTTCTGGAGAATGGTGTTGGTGTGTGGTGCAGGTGTGAGGTAATGGTGATGGTGTGTGGTGCTGGTTTGAGGTGATGGTGTGTAGTGTTGGTGTGTGGTGTTGTTGTGTAGTGATGGTGCGTGGTATTAGTGTGGGGTGTGTGATGGTATGTGGTGTTGGTGCGTGGTGCTGTGTGGTGATGGTGTGTAGTGTTGGTGTGTGGTGATGGTGTGTAGTGGTGTGTAGTGTTGCAGTGTGGTGAAGATGTGTGGTGTTGGTGTGTAGTGGTGTGTGGTGTGCAATGATGGTGTAGTGATGGTGTGCATTGATGGTGATGGTGTGTAGTGATGGTGTGTATTGATGGTGTGTGGTGATGGTGTGGTGATAGTATGTAGTGATGGTGTATGGTGATGGTGTGTAGTGATGGTGTATGGTGATGGTGTGTGGTGATGGTATATGGTAATGGTGTATAGTGATGGTATGTGGTGTTGGTGTGTAGTGATGGTGTATGGTGATGGTGTGTAGTGATGGTGTATAGTGATGGTGTGTAGTGATCTATGGTGATGGTGTGTTGTGCTGGTGTATGGTGATGGTGTTTAGCGGTGTATGGTGATGGTGTGTAGTGATGGTGTATGGTGATGGTGTGTAGTGATGGTGTATGGTGATGGTGTGTGGTGTTGGTGAGTAGTGATGGTGTATGTTGATGGTGTGTGGTGTTGGTGAGTAGTGATGATGTATGGTGGTGTGTGGTGTTGGTGTGTAGTGATGGTGTATAGTGATGATGTGTAGTGATGGTGTATGGTGATGGTGTGGGGTGTTGGTGTGTACTGACACGATTGCCAACAAGCCATACCACGGGTGGGGTTAGAACCCGTGTAATAATGGTGTGTAGTGATGGTGTATGGTGATGGTATGTGGGGTTGGCGAGTAGTGATGGTGCGTGGTGACTGTGCTGGTGAGTTGTGACTCTTGTAGTAGTGGGCTTGGTGCTGAAGGAAGGAATTTATGTTAATTGTGATGTGTCACGTTAGTATTGCTGATGTCACTTGTGGTGGAGCTGGCCTGGAATTACTGAGACTGGTTGCTGTTAGTATAGTTGATGTCACTTGTGGTGGAGCTGGCCTGGAATTACTGAAACTGGTTGCTGTTAGTATTGTTGATGTCACTTGTGGTGGAGCTGGCCTGGAATTACTGAAACTGGTTGTTGTTAGTATTGTTGATGTCACTTGTGGTGGAGCTGGCCTGGAATTACTGAGACTGGTTGCTGTTAGTATAGTTGATGTCACTTGTGGTGGAGCTGGCCTGGAATTACTGAAACTGGTTGCTTTTAGTATTGTTGATGTCACTCGTGGTGGAGCTGGCCTGGAATTACTGAAACTGGTTGCTGGGCTGTACTTGTATTGATGTTGGTTGAGGTAATGAATGGTGTCATGTTTATAGTGAAAGTAAGCCGTTTCCTGCAATACTGTTCTGCTACACTACGCTATACAGTAGTTACATAGTGGGAACAAAAGTTAGCTATATTTCCCTGTCATTCCGTCACACTGGATGCATTTCCTTTGTTAAGTGATGATGTAACTAACTGCAAACTTGCACAACAACCACAAGAGTCAGTAACTACAGAGGCTTAAGAATTTTCCAGTGGGTCTTGCTAGCTGTGTTAGTGTTTAACACCGAACTGAGTCATGATAGTATTGGTGATAGAAGTGGAGGTGTTAAGATGGTTTTGGTAGTGGCTGCAGCATTAGTAATGTGGGTATTAGTGATGATAGTTGTGATGTTCTTGTACATTTAGTAATGATGATGTACTTCATTTATAGCAGCATGTAGAACTCCATTCCTTGTGCGACCACAAAATTATCCTGGACAAACTGTTTCTTTGACAATTACCATGCACAGCAGAAGCTCTACCAGACAGTGTTATAAGTCAAGTAGCCAACACTTTCTCAGTCGACAGAGCTGTCGTATGGTCACATCCTTTGATTTTTATTAGTTTTTAATTTATTGACTTATATTCTTGACACTTTTCAATGATCTCATGACCAATCATGTACGAGCTCTGAAAAAGACACGCCTACTTGTCCTAAATCACCTTCCATTGGTTCTTTTGAATTTTAGGTCAACGGAAATCTTTCACTTAATATAGTCACTTCCGGCAGTTACGACTCTTCAACACTTAGTATTACCGTTACAAACATTATGTTACATCTTTTGTGAAATCACAAATCTGGCTTAATGATAATGTTAAATAAAAAATTGGTCAAATCCCCTCATGAGTGAAAACCAATTACAAGTGAGTATAATTGGCTCCTCCCACTTGTGTTGATGCTATTGGTGGTGTTGTGTTGGGCGGGTGGGTCTTATTGGTCAGTGGGAGAGCGGGGGCGGGCCCTCGCTAACCACCTCACCTCATAATTGTTTAACTCACTCAAAAATGTTACATACGGCTCGTACACTTTATTACATTATATAGTGTTACATAGTATCACAGGTAATATTATCCTCAGGACAGTATAAACTCTTAAGTGTAAAAGTATATATATTTGCAAATTATGCTTTGGAATGATCTTTTTTTTCCATGAACGTTCAATTTAATTAATCATTTGTGGAATATACATTTCAGTGACACTCAAGAACTAGTTATTGGTAATAAAAAAATCTAAATTTGTGAAATAAAAACAAGATTTGTCTGCAAGTTTGTGTTGCATTTAACTTGCATTTTTTTAATATATTTATATAATATTGAAAATATTGGAAGAATATATTTGATAATTAATGTTTAATAATTAATTATTTGGCGTATAAATAGTCATGGTAAGAGGCTAGGGTAGGTTAGTGAGGCCGGGCGCTCATAGATGGCACCACCATGCACAGACAACCTTCTCTCACCAACCTAAAATTACTATATTCGTTTTCTAACTACTGTCTGTATTTTTTTTAAATCAGATCATCATGAAATTTTGGCTTTGCTAAATTTGTTTCAAGAGAGTGTCCAATTACTGATAACAGTTAAATTGTGAATTATTAAATGTGATTGTGTGTGGAAGTGATGTGACGTCACTAGAAGGAGGAGTCGCGGATAAAATGGCGACTTACAGAAGCGCTCAACGCTACTGTGTAGGATTAGTGGCCTCATCTAGTGTAGAAAGTTGATTTACGTGTACCTTTAGTAAGCCTCGAGCCAGCCCCTTATGTATGTAACCACAGTAACAAGAGGGATCGTCACAGAGAAACATGCGTCAGCGTTAGTGGCATGTGTTGTCACCGTTGTTGTTTATGAAAATAGGTCATACTGAACAGATGTTGCCTGTGTTGAGTCAGCGGCGGTGGAAGTTCCTTTGTGGCAAGCTAGAATGCTGGTTTTGTTGAGAGTTACAGTAGCTCTTATGGTGAGTTTGTTGGGTGGTGGAGTAGCATTTATAGAAACAACTATAATTTGGCGTAGCGCTTGAGTCAGGAGTTACTTTGAAGGTGGGTTTGTCGGAAGGGACTTGTGAAGGTGGTGGTCACTGTTGTATCTGGAGTTGTGAAGGTGGTGGTCACTGTTGTATCTGGAGTTGTGAAGGTGGTGGTCACTGTTGTATCTGGAGTTGTGAAGGTGGTGGTCACTGTTGTATCTGGAGTTGTGAAGGTGGTGGTCACTGTTGTATCTGGAGTTGTGAAGGTGGTGGTCACTGTTGTATCTGGAGTTGTGAAGGTGGTGGTCACTGTTGTATCTGGAGTTGTGAAGGTGGTGGCCACTGTTGTATCTGGAGTTGTGAAGGTGGTGGTCACTGTTGTATCTGGAGTTGTGAAGGTGGTGGTCAC
This sequence comes from Cherax quadricarinatus, assembly GCF_038502225.1. Lineage (NCBI taxonomy): Eukaryota > Metazoa > Arthropoda > Malacostraca > Decapoda > Parastacidae > Cherax > Cherax quadricarinatus. The sequence continues at coordinate 17,029,402 of NC_091357.1, forward strand.
TGTTGTATCTGGAGTTGTGAAGGTGGTGGTCACTGTTGTATCTGGAGTTGTGAAGGTGGTGGTCACTGTTGTATCTGGAGTTGTGAAGGTGGTGGTCACTGTTGTATCTGGAGTTGTGAAGGTGGTGGTCACTGTTGTATCTGGAGTTGTGAAGGTGGTGGTCACTGTTGTATCTGGAGTTATGAAGGTGGTGGTCACTGTTGTATCTGGAGTTGTGAAGGTGGTGGTCACTGTTGTATCTGGAGTTGTGAAGGTGGTGGTCACTGTTGTATCTGGAGTTGTGAAGGTGGTCACTGTTGTATCTGGAGTTGTGAAGGTGGTGGTCACTGTTGTATATGGAGTTGTGAAGGTGGTGGTCACTGTTGTATCTGGAGTTGTGAAGGTGGTGGTCACTGTTGTATCTGGAGTTGTGAAGGTGGTGGTCACTGTTGTATCTGGAGTTGTGAAGGTGGTGGTCACTGTTGTATCTGGAGTTGTGAAGGTGGTGGTCACTGTTGTATCTGGAGTTGTGAAGGTGGTGGTCACTGTTGTATCTGGAGTTGTGAAGGTGGTGGTCACTGTTGTATCTGGAGTTGTGAAGGTGGTGGTCACTGTTGTATCTGGAGTTGTGAAGGTGGTGGTCACTGTTGTATCTGGAGTTGTGAAGGTGGTGGTCACTTGTATCTGGAGTTGTGAAGGTTGTGGTCACTGTTGTATCTGGAGTTGTGAAGGTTGTGGTCACTGTTGTATCTGGAGTTGTGAAGGTGGTGGTCACTGTTGTATCTGGAGTTATGAAGGTGGTGGTCACTGTTGTATCTGGAGTTGTGAAGGTGGTGGTCACTGTTATATCTGGAGTTGTGAATGTGGTGGTCACTGTTGTATCTGGAGTTGTGAAGGTGGTGGTCACTGTTGTATCTGGAGTTGTGAAGGTGGCGGTCACTGTTGCATCTGGAGTTGTGAAGGTGGTGGTCACTGTTGTATCAGGAGTTGTGAAGGTGGTGGTCACTGTTGTATCTGGAGTTGTGAAGGTGGTGGTCACTGTTGTATCTGGAGTTGTGAAGGTGGTGGTCACTGTTGTATCTGGAGTTATGAAGGTGGTGGTCACTGTTGTATCTGGAGTTGTGAATGTGGTGGTCACTGTTGTATCTGGAGTTGTGAAGGTGGTGGTCACTGTTGTATCTGGAGTTGTGAAGGTGGCGGTCACTGTTGCATCTGGAGTTGTGAAGGTGGTGGTCACTGTTGTATCAGGAGTTGTGAAGGTGGTGGTCACTGTTGTATCTGGAGTTGTGAAGGTGGTGGTCACTGTTGTATCTGGAGTTGTGAAGGTGGTGGTCACTGTTGTATCTGGAGTTGTGAAGGTGGTGGCCACTGTTGTATCTGGAGTTGTGAAGGTGGTGGCCACTGTTGTATCTGGAGTTGTGAAGGTGGTGGCCACTGTTGTATCTGGAGTTGTGAAGGTGGTGGCCACTGTTGTATCTGGAGTTGTGAAGGTGGTGGTCACTGTTGTATCTGGAGTTGTGAAGGTGGTGGTCACTGTTGTATCTGGAGTTGTGAAGGTGGTGGTCACTGTTGTATCAGGAGTTGTGAAGGTGGTGGTCACTGTTGTATCTGGAGCTGTGAAGATTATGGTCACTATTATATCTGAAGTTGTGAAGGTGATGGTCACTATTATATCTGGAGTTGTAGTAGCCAGGGTTCTGATGAGAGTGCAAGATGCAGAGTTCAAGGAGTGATTGTGGTCTTGCTGTTGTAGGAAATTGCAGTGGCAGCGGTTTTGTGAGGAGTTATGATGGTGGTGGTGGAGAGAGGTTGTTCAGAGAGGGCGGGTGTGCACAGGGCAGGCAAATAGGCGTTCCAGATTATGGGCGGACGGTCGGCTGAGCGAACAGACGAGCGGGCGGAAGACGATGGACATGTACCAGGCGGGCAGGAGGGAGGGTGGGCACGGAGCCGGAGGGAGGGCAAGAGGCTGGAGGGAGGGTGGGCATGGGGCAGGAGGGATTTAGGGTGGGCACGGGGTTGGTGGGAGGGCGGGCGGATGGGGACAGGCAAGTGGTAGGGAGGCCACGGGGCTTCAGGGAGGGCGGGCGGTTGGGCACGGGGCAGGGAAGGCACGGGGCAGGAGGGCGGGACTATGCTGCACGCTCATTGGTTGACTCACGAAGGAGAGAAAACTTGAACTGGGAACTCTTACTGAGACTTCATGGAGTTGATGGAGGTAGTGGTGAAGGTTATGTTGGAGTGACAGTGGTGAAGGTTATGTTGGAGTGACAATGGTGGAGGTTATGTTGGAGTGACAGTGGTGAAGGTTATGTTGGAGTAACAGTGGTGGAGGTTTTGTTGGAGTGGCAGTGGTGGTTATGTTGGAGTGACAATGGTGGAAGTTATGTTGAAGTGACAGTGGTGGAGGTTATGTTGGAGTGACAGTGGAGGAGGTTATGTTGGAGTGATAGTGGTGGAGGTTATGTTGAAGTGACAGTGGTGGAGGTTATGTTGGAGTGACAGTGGTGAAGGTTATGTTGGAGTGACAGTGGTGGAGGTTATGTTGGAGTGACAGTGGTGGAGGTTATGTTGGAGTGACAGTGGTGGAGGTTATGTTGGAGTGACAGTGGTGAAGGTTATGTTGGAGTGACAGTGGTGAAGGTTATGTTGGAGTGACAGTGGTGAAGGTTATGTTGGAGTGACAGTGGTGGAGGTTATGTTGGAGTGACAGTGGTGAAGGTTATGTTGGAGTGACAGTGGTGGAGGTTATGTTGGAGTGGCAGTGGTGGTTATGTTGGAGTGACAATGGTGGAAGTTATGTTGAAGTGACAGTGGTGGAGGTTATGTTGGAGTGACAGTGGAGGAGGTTATGTTGGAGTGATAGTGGTGGAGGTTATGTTGAAGTGACAGTGGTGGAGGTTATGTTGGAGTGACAGTGTTGGAGATTATGTTGGAGTGACAGTAGTGGAGGTTATGTTGGAGTGACAGTGGTGGAGGTTATGTTGGAGTGACAGTGTTGGAGGTTATGTTGGAGTGACAGTGGTGGAGGTTATGTTGGAGTGACAAGTGTTGGAGGTTATGTTGGAGTGGCAGTGGTGGAGGTTATGTTCGAGTGACAGTGGTGGAGGTTATCTTAGAGAGACATTGGTGGAGGTTATGTTGGAGTGACAGTGGTGGAGGTTATGTTGGAGTGACGGTGGTGGTGGTTATGTTGGAGTGACAGTGGTGGAGGTTATGTTGGAGTGACAGTGGTGGAGGTTATGTTGGAGTGACAGTGTTGGAGGTTATGTTGGAGTGGCAGTGGTGGAGGTTATGTTGGAGTGGCAGTGGTGGAGGTTATGTTGGAGTGACAGTGGTGGAGGTTATGTTGGAGTGACAGTGGTGGAGGTTATGTTGGAGTGACAGTGGTGGAGGTTATGTTGGAGTTACAGTGGTGGAGGTTATGTTGGAGTGACAGTGGTGGAGGTTATGTTGGAGTGACAGTGGTGGAGGTTATGTTGGAGTGACAGTGGTGGAGGTTATGTTGGAGTGACAGTGGTGGAGGTTATGTTGGAGTGACAGTGGTGGAGGTTATGTTGGAGTGACAGTGGTGGAGGTTATGTTGGAGTGTCTTCCATTGCAGACACTGCAAAGCTCCAGGCGGACATCAACCAAATCTTTCAGTGGGCTGCAGAAAACAATATGAAGTTCAACGATGAGAAATTTCAATTACTCAGATATGATAAACATGAGGAAATTAAATCTTCATCAGAGTACAAAACAAATTCTGGCCACAAAATAGAGCGAAACACCAACGTCAAAGACCTGGGAGTGATCATGTCGGAGGATCTCACCTTCAAGGACCATAACATTGTATCAATCGCATCTGCTAGAAAAATGACAGGATGGATAATGAGAACCTTCAAAACTAGGGAGGCCAAGCCCATGATGACACACTTCAGGTCACTTGTTCTATCTAGGCTGGAATATTGCTGCACACTAACAGCACCTTTCAAGGCAGGTGAAATTGCTGACCTAGAAAATGTACAGAGAACCTTCACGGCGCGCATAACGGAGATAAAACACCTCAATTATTGGGAGCGCTTGAGGTTCCTAAACCTGTATTCCCTGGAACGCAGGAGGGAGAGATACATGATTATATACACCTGGAAAATCCTAGAGGGACTAGTACCGAACTTGCACACGAAAATCACTCACTACGAAAGCAAAAGACTTGGCAGACGATGCACCATCCCCCCAATGAAAAGCAGGGGTGTCACTAGCACGTTAAGAGACCATACAATAAGTGTCAGGGGCCCGAGACTGTTCAACTGCCTCCCAGCACACATAAGGGGGATTACCAACAGACCCCTGGCAGTCTTCAAGCTGGCACTGGACAAGCACCTAAAGTCAGTTCCGGATCAGCCGGGCTGTGGCTCGTATGTTGGTTTGCGTGCAGCCAGCAGCAACAGCCTGGTTGATCAGGCTCTGATCCACCAGGAGGCCTGGTCACAGACCGGGCCGCGGGGGCGTTGACCCCCGGAACTCTCTCCAGGTAAACTCCAGGAGTGACAGTGGTGGAGGTTATGTTGGAGTGACAGTGGTGGAGATTATGTTGGAGTGACAGTGGTGGAGGTTATATTGGAGTTGACAGTGGAGGAGGTTATGTTGGAGTGACAGTGGTGGAGGTTATGTTGGAGTGACAGTGGTGGAGGTTATGTTGGAGTGACAGTGGTGGAGGTTATGTTGGAGTGACAGTGGTGGAGGTTATGTTGGAGTGACAGTGGTGGAGGTTATGTTGGAGTGACAGTGGTGGAGGTTATGTTGGAGTGACAGTGGTGGAGGTTATGTTGGAGTGACAGTGGTGGAGGTTATGTTGGAGTGACAGTGGTGGAGATTATGTTGGAGTGGCAGTGGTGGAGATTATGTTGGAGTGACAGTGGTGGAGGTTATGTTGGAGTGGCAGTGGTGGAGATTATGTTGGAGTGACAGTGGTGGAGGTTATGTTGGAGTGGCAGTGGTGGAGATTATGTTGGAGTGGCAGTGGTGGAGGTTATGTTGGAGTGACAGTGGTGGAGGTTATGTTGGAGTGACAGTGGTGGAGATTATGTTGGAGTGGCAGTGGTGGAGATTATGTTGGAGTGGCAGTGGTGGAGGTTATGTTGGAGTGACAGTGGTGGAGATTATGTTGGAGTGACAGTGGTGGAGGTTATGTTGGAGTGACAGTGGTGGAGATTATGTTGGAGTGACAGTGTTGGAGGTTATGTTGGAGTGACAGTGGTGGAGATTATGTTGGAGTGACAGTGGTGGAGATTATGTTGGAGTGGCAGTGGTGGAGATTATGTTGGAGTGGTGATGATAATGGAAGCAGTTTTATTACTGTTTTATTGCTTTTATTCTTGTTTTGTTCTTTTGTTTTAGTGTGTTTGGCTACATTTATTTTGTAACCTTTTTGTTGTTATGTATATTGTTAGCTTTGTTACCGTTGTTTAATTATAATTGCTTCAGTTATGTCACTTAATTTGTTATTTTCTGTTCTGTTTCTGTATTGTTTTACTGTGTTACGTTACTCTTGTTTCTTACTGGACCAATATTATTACATCATTAAAGTTAGCTGAACCCAGGAGGGTCATACAGCACCTGCGGAATGGTAGGCAATCAGTTCCGATCCAAAGAGAAAGATAGCTCCATGTCCATGGATTAAGAGCTCTTCACCAGCATCAAGGTGGTGAAGAGCGTTTAGATTGGGTACAGTCTTCTAGCCTCACCCTCTCTGTCCAGACTGACTCGGCACCTCACTGGAACATCTTCCAGCCTCACCCTCTCTGTCCAGACTGACTGAACACCTCACTGGGACAGTCTTCAAGACTCACCCTCTGTCCTAAATGACTGAGCGCTTTACTGGAACAGTCTTCAAGACTCTTTTCAGACTGACAGGGCGCTTCACTGGAACAATCTTCCAGCCTCACCCTCTCTGTCCAGACTGACGGCACCTCACTGGAACAGTCTTCCAGCCTCACCCTCTCTGTCCAAACTGAGCACCTCACTGGAACAATCTTCAAGATTCACCCTCTGTCCAAACTGACTGAGTGCCTCACTGGAACAGTCTTCAAGACTCTCTTTTCAGACTGACAGGGCGCTTCACTGGAACAATCTTCCAGCCTCACCCTCTCTGTCTAGACTGACTCGGAACCTCACTGGAACTGCTTAACCTGCTTTCAGTCGCTCTTGGGTGGATGGATGGATGGGGGATCCGGAGCATCATCCTGCCCTCCCTTTATAAACCCCCTCGCCCTCTGTCCGCCTTTGTCCATAGCCCGCGCTGTAGCTTCTCTCCGGCAGCTCACACCAACACTGGAACCTCCCTCTGCCTGCCTCACTTGGGTCACTAATGCTTCTCCGCCATGTCAGAGAATCCCATTTTAAATGTGGCATCGTACTTTTAGATTAGCTAAACAAACTGACTGTCAGGTTGTGTCATTGAAATGAGCAATTTGGGTTGTTTTAAAATTAGGTTAGGCAAATATATCAATTCTCTTATATCCTCATGTTCTTATTTATTTTCTTATAGTTTATTCATTAGGTTATCGTTATATTTCAAGATAACCTCGTTTTTTACTACATTTGTTTAATTACGAGGTTCCCAGCTTCAGATTATTATGTTCCTGTAACTACAAATACTATTTTGGGGAGGGGTAATAAGTTACATAGGTTACGTTACGCTTAGTTATGTTAGCTAAGGCTAGACAGAGTTATGTTACGTTACATAAATTTATAAATACTTATTTAACCATAAATTAAGAGGTGAAAAAGGCCCCAGAATTGCATGAATTTAGAGGTTGCAAATATGGAGACAGCAGAAGCAGTGGATGTAAAGATTGTGATTAGTACATCAACCTTGAAGTAGTTGGTGGTGGTCAGTCCCTCGGCCTGGAGATGGGTTCAACTTCACAGCCACTACAGTACAATCGCAAACAGGCGATCTTAACAATGCAGAATAAGCCACGTGGGAATGGAAAGCTTTAGCTAAAGATCTTTCGCACTCTCGTGTGTCTTCAGGAGCTATGCAGTGTTGCAAGACAAGCAGCAGATGGTAGGGGGTAAAATTCTGAGGCAAGTCAGAAGCGTAAAGCGTCGGGCCATGTAGTAAGTAGGTACCTGAGTGTTAGTCGCCTGTTGTGGATTGCATCCCAGTGTGTGGTTATTATCCTGGCGAGCGCTAAACCCGTAGGAATTATATAGCGCATGTGGGGGAAGGGATGGAAGGCATTCAGGCTTAATTCAGGGAATTGGAGCACTGATCCAATTCCCTAGATCAAGAGCCCCTCATCAGCATCAAAGGATCTCCTTTGAGGGGGCCCCCAGGGTGTGGTATTATATCTTAAGGGTGGGCTTTCAAATGAACTAAGTAGGTTACCAGCTTTTAGCCTGTAAAACTGATTTGTAAACAAAACGTATTGACAAAAAGGGTGTATAAATCCAGGGTGAATGGAAGGCGGATCATTGTGTACTTTATTTCCTTATCCCACTTTGGCTTTATTTTATGAGAGAAATTGTCTGAAATTTATGTGATGTGCAGGTAACATACTTCTATGTTGTGGGAATTGTTATTTATCAACATATCAGGACCAGTAAGCCAGCAGAAGGCCTAGTCAGATGACCAAAAACTCCAATGGCGGGTCATTATCTGACTTAGACCTGCGTCAGGAGATGCTTGTCCTGTTTCCTAACGATTATTATTATATACAAAAAGAAGAACTAAACCACAAGGGCTATTGTTTCCTAACGAACCTTACCTAATATATCAGTGTTGGCGAGGCTGCGACTTAGCCACTCACCGTTGATGCTGTTTAGTGAGTTTTATTATTGTGCAAGAAAGGTATAAAATACCGACAAGATGAAAGTTAAGACACATGTGCAACATCTGGTTATCTTTATTGTAGACGTTTTGCCATCCAGTGGCTTTATCAATACAGATTCAAGGACATAATTAGAAGACAGTAGAACTATAAAAAAGATGAGGTAATCAGTCCCTCAGCCTGGGAGTTGTTGAGGGCACCGTGGTGGTAGAGATTCTGGAACAAAATTATTATTATTATTATTATTATTACCTACCTTGGTGGTAGATGGCCAGTGGTAAAAAAAAATAATCAAGTACATCATATGGCACTGGACTAAGGCATGAGAGTACCAATTTGTATTTAAAATAACTAACATAACCAATTAATTGTTGGGGAAATATTGTGGAAGCAGTTTCTTGAGAAAAATAGTGCACAGAGGCAGCTCCAGTAGTTTAATTATTATAATCAAAACTAAGCGCTAAACCCACCAGGGTCATTCAGCACTGTTCCAATAATTTAATAAAGGAGAGACTAAGGGGAGGGTAGCAATCTGGTAACAAGAGGGTGGCTAGGGGACTTGCCCAGATGTATTATTTAGAATTAGTATTATTATTTTGAGGGGCTTTAGGTGCTAATGGAATTTTAGGAGTTTTAGCCCCCCACTGGCACTGCATGATGTTTTTTATCTATTATGTTTTAATTTGCATACAATCTGCTATATGTTAGAGTATCTATCACAACATAGAACATTAGATTTATTTTAATACGGGAAGTGCTAAACATGTAGGGGAGGATAATTCCAATTCCTTGGATGGAGAGCCCCTACTGGCACAAAGCATCTCCCTTGCAGGGACAGAGTAGCAGAAAACAAACAAGGGAAAAGGCATTACAATATCTCTGCCAGTGATATTTAACATACGAATACTATTATTACAATCATAAATAAGCGCTAAACCCACTAGGGTCATACAGTGCTAAAAGTGTAATATGATTGATCAGAGACCAGGGAGGGTGAAGAATATGACTGAGGCAGAGTTAGGAAGGGTGATGAGTAGTGCTAAAGGAAAGTACTGTATATTCAAAGTTGGTGTACAAAAATACTAGCAATATACATTACTGTATTTTGACTGTCATCATACTGTTTGAACATATGTATATGTGAACAGTATTTATATGTATATGTGAACAGTATTTATATGTATATGTGAACAGTATTTAGATAAAGGTAGGATAGTTTTCATTGCATTTATGGATTTAGAAAAAGGCATATGATAGAGTGGATAGGAGAGCAATGTGGCAGATGTTGCAAGTATATGGAATAGGTGGTAAGTTACTAAATGCTGTAAAGAGTTTTTATGGGGATAGTGAGGCTCAGGTTAGGGTGTGTAGAAGAGAGGGAGACTTCCCAGTAAAAGTAGGTCTTAGACAGGGATGTGTAATGTCACCATGGTTGTTTAATATATTTATAGATGGGGTTGTAAAAGAAGTAAATGCTAGGGTGTTCGGGAGAGAGGGGGGGGATTAAATTATGGGAAATCAAATACAAAATGGGAGTTGACACAGTTACTTTTTCCTGATGGTACTGTGCTTATGGGAGATTCTAAAGTAAAGTTGCAAAGGTTAGTGGACGAATTTGGGAGTGTGTGTAAAGGTAGAAAGTTGAAAGTGAACATAGATAAGAGTAAGGTGATGAGGGTGTCAAATGATTTAGATAAAGAAAAATTGGTTATCAAATTGGAGAGGAGGTGTATGGAAGAAGTGAATGTTTTCAGATATTTGGGAGTTGACGTGTCAGTGGATGGGCTTATGAAGGATGAGGTTAACCATAGAATTGATGAGGAAAAAAGGTGGGTGGTGCATTGAGGTACATGTGAAGACAAAAACGTTATCTATGGAGGCAACGAAGAGAATGTATGAAAGCATATAGTGGTACCAACACTCTTATATGGGTGTGAAGCTTGGGTTGTGAATGCTGTGCAGCAAAGAGGAGGTTGGAGGCAGTGGAGATGTCCTGTCTAAGGGCAATGTGTGGTGTAAATATTATGCAGAAAATTTGGAGTGTGGAAATTAGGTGTGGAGTTTATAAAAGTATTAGTCAGAGGGCTGAAGAGGGGTTATTAGGTGGTTTGGTCATTTAGAGAGAATGGATCAAAGTAGAATTACATGGAGAGTGTATAAATCTGTAGGGGAAGGAAGGCAGGGAGAGGGTAAAGGAGGTTTTGTGGGCGAGGGGCTTGGACTTCCAGCAAGCATGTGTGAGCGTGTTAAATAGGAGTGAATGGAGACAAATGGTTTTTGGGACCTGACAAGCTGTTGGAGTGTGAGCAGGGTAATATTTAGTGAGGGGATTCAGGGAAACCGGTTATTTTTATATAGCATGACTTGAGTACTGGAAATGGAAAGTACAATGCCTGCACTTTAAAGAAGTGGTTTGGGATATTGGCAGTTTGGAGGGATATGTTATATATTTTTGTATATGCTTCTAAACTGTTGTATCTGGGTGTGTCTGCAAAAACAACGATTATGTATGAGTGAGGTGAAAGTGTTGAATGATAATGAAAGTATTTTCTTTTTGGTGATTTTCTTGCTTTTTGGGTCACCCTGCCTCAGTGGGAGATGGCTGACTGGTTAAAAAAAAAATACATATGCCTCTTTGGAAAGTGCTGATGATTCATGAATATTCCTCCTTTTCTCCAAAGTCTTGTATCTTTGCTATGGACATGCACTCCCCCCCCCCCCCTTTTTTTTTTTGACCATTTTTAGTTGCACTAGCATACTGTTGTGTACACCAATGGATCTTAATCCTTTGATGGTGTAGGATATGCACCTTATTTTCCAGAGTGTAATATAGGTATGCTTAACAAGATTTATCGAGTATTTTCATGTGCACTTCTTGCAGCCATCATCCTCATTTCTACTCTTCCTGCTTCTCCATTTGTTGTAGTCTCTGACTCTTGATGTGCATTGCAAGCTACTTAAACCATCAACTCCTCGTATCCCATCATCTTTGCATTCAATGCTAGCTGTATTGTCTCTTCAGTAAACAAAGATGTCACCTTTTGCTGGGTCTCTAGTTATGGTATCCAGGGTAACAGACTTGCAGATTCTACTGCAAGTTCAGCAGCCCAGGACCTGTCTATCTCTCATAAGAATATACATTATTCTGACTACTTTCTAGTTTTGTCTTAGAGCATCTGGGAGCGATGGCAACAACATTGGTCCCAGTTAGCAAACAAGTTGTTCTTGATTAAAATAGCTGGCTTCTTGGTTGATTTTTTCATCACTCTTGTGTTTAAGAAACAGTTCTTGCATGCTTATGCATTAGCCATCAGGACTTGGCACACAACTATCACATGGAGAGGCACCTGGCACCACTTTGTGCAACTTGCATTTCATTGACAAACACCTTTTATATAATTGTTCCATTTACCAAAGAGCATGTAGGATTCATTTTCGATCTGTCTTTCAGCTCCTAGCCACTCTTGCATTGCTTGCTGTCCTTTCAGAAAGCCCTACAAAAGCACTATGATTTTTCATTGAAACAGATTTATTGTGTTAAATCTAGCTTTCCTTGCTGACCCCAAGTTTATCCATTACACTACTTCCCTTAGGCAATAGCTTCCCTCAGCCTTTTGGTGGTTTGTGACCCATATGGGTTGAGAGCATTTTGTAATTATAATAATAATAATAACAGAGTAGGGGAGTTAGTAGAGGGAGAGAGGGAGGTTTTGGTAGATGGCGAGAATATTTTGAGGAGCTTTTAAATGTCGACGAAGAAAGGGAGGCGGTAATTTCATGCACTGGACAGGGAGGTATAACATCTTTTAGGAGTGAAGAAGAACAGGATGTGAGTGTGGGGGAGATGCGTGAGGCATTACGTAAAATGAAAGGGGGTAAAGCAGCTGGAACTGATGGGATCATGACAGAAATGTTAAAAGCAGGGGGGAATATAGTGTTGGAGTGGTTGGTATTTTTGTTTAATAAATGTATGAAAGAGGGGAAGGTACCTAGAGATTGGCAGAGCACATGTGTAGTTCCTTTATGTAAAGGGAAGGGGGACAAAAGAGATTGTAAAAATTATAGAGGAATAAGTTTACTGAGTATACAGTACCAGGAAGAGTGTACGGTAGGGTTATAATTGAAAGAATTAGGGGTAAGACAGAATGTAGGATTGCGGATGAGCAAGGAGGTTTTAGAGTATGTAGGGGATGTGTAGATCAAGTGTTTACATTGAAGCATATATGTGAACAGTATTTAGATAAAGGATAAAGATAGGGAAGTTTTTATTGCATTTATGGATTTAGAAAAGGCATATGATAGAGTGGATAGGGGAGCAATGTGGCAGATGTTGCAAGTACAGTAGTATATGGAATAAGTGGTAAGTTACTAAATGCTGTAAAGAGTTTTTATGAGGATAGTGAGGCTCAGGTTAGGGTGTGTAGAAGAGAGGGAGACTACTTCCCGGTAAAAGTAGGTCTTAGACAGGGATGTGTAACATCACCATGGTTGTTTAATATATTTATAGATGGGTTTGTAAAAGAAGTAAATGCTAGGGTGTTCAGGAGAGGGGGGTGGGGAATCATATACAGAATGGGAATTGACACAGTTGCTTTTTGCTGATGATACTGTGCTTATGGGAGATTCTAAAGAAAAATTGCAAAGGTTAGTGGATGAGTTTGGGAGTGTGTGTAAAGGTAGAAAGTTGAAAGTGAACATAGAAAAGAGTAAGGTGATGAGGGTATCAAATGATAAAATTGGATATCAAATTGGGGAGGAGGAGTATGGAAGAAGTGAATGTTTTCAGATACTTGGGAATTGACGTGTCAGCGGATGGATTTATGAAGGATGAGGTTAATCATAGAATTGATGAGGGGAAAAAAGGTGAGTGGAGACAAAAAACATTATCTATGGAGGCAAAGAAGGGAATGTATGAAAGTATAGTAGTACCAACACTTATATGGGTGTGAAGCTTGGGTTGTGAATGCAGCAGTGAGGAGGCGGTTGGAAGCAGTGGAGATGTCCTGTCTAAGGGCAATGTGTGGTGTAAATATTATGCAGAAAATTCGGAGTGTGGAAATTATGAGAAGATGTGGAGTTAATAAAAGTATTAGTCAGAGGGCTGAAGAGGGGTTGTTGAGGTGGTTTGGTCATTTAAAGAGAATGGGTCAAAGTAGAATGACATGGAGAGCATTTAAATCTGTAGGGGAAGGAAGGCGGGGTAGGGGTTGTCCTCGAAAAGGTTGGAAGGGGGTAAGGGAGGTTTTGTGGGCAAGGGGCTTGGACTTCCAGCAGGCGTGTGTGAATGTGTTCGATAGGAGTGAATGGAGACGAATGGTATTTGGGACCTGACAATATGTTGGAGTGTGAGCAGGGTAATATTTAGTGAAGGGATTCAGGGAAACCGGTTATTTTTATATAGCCGGACTTGAGTCCTGGAAATGGGAAGTACAATGCCTGCACTTTAAAGGAGGGGTTCGGGATATTGGCAGTTTGGAGGGATATGTTGTGCATCTTTATACGTATATGCTTCTAAGCTGTTGTGTTCTGAGCACCTCTGCAAAAACAGTGATTATGTTTGAGTGAGGTGAAAGAGTTGAATGATGAAAGTATTTTGTTTTGGGGAATTTTCTTTCTTTTTGAGTCACCCTGCCTCAGTGGAAGATGGCCAACTTGTTGGGAAAAAAAAATAATAATAAAACTGCTATGAAAGAGGGTAACACTACAATAATAATATGGGTAGCGAGTGCAGTTTTGGTTTTGATACATCCAAGAGGTAGGTATTTAAATGTTGAGTAGAGATGTACAATATACAAGAATTTCAAAAGGTATACAAGTAGCCCCTTTACTTTCTACCAAAATATTGGGTCTAAAAAAAACTTATCTGAGTAATTACGTACATTTGTATTTTAAAATTTTCAAGCAATTTAGCCTTATAAACACAATACATAGTATTGCATCTCTGTACCTGATACACATTATAGACTAAAAAAATTCAGTGACGTGTTCTCATCTCAGATTCAATGAAATATTAATTATCTGCAGCAAACATGTCTCATTAGCACCACAACACAGAGCTGAACATTGTAACTATGTACATTGTTCTGTGCAAGCATTTTATTATATTACTATTGCTCCTAGTAAGAATTCCTCATCATTTTTATGTATATTGAATTTATCATGTAAAAAAAAAAATATATATTACTACTATCTTCTTGTGTTTACAAATTACTATAAGGATTTATTCTATACTTCTATTAGCTTGCTTGGATTTTTTACATTGCTCTATACAGTCAAGTCCAACATGTTCAGCAAGTCTGCTAGAAAACATTTTACAAATTGCCAGGATTTTTGTTGTAATGGGACATCTGGATATATGTATACAGCAAAGCTAATAAAGTTTTCCTTTAAATGGTGATGGTAGCTTCACACAGATTCACCAATCTACTAGTCTTTGACAAATGCCTCAGGTTCATCACTTCTGAAATTATTCCTATGATGGTTCTGCTGATTTCATAAGATCATTAACCCCTTCAGGGTCCAAGGCCCAAATCTGAAGTGGTGCCCCAGTGTCCAAGAATTTTCAAAAAAAGAATTTGTTATTTTTCTTATGAAATGGTAGAGAATCTTTTTGTGAAGGTAATAAAACAAAAAGTACGAAATTTGATGGAAAATTGACGAAATTATGCTCTCGCGAATTTTCATGTGTCAGCGATATTTATGAATCGGCGATTTTGCCGACTTCGACTCCCATTTTAGGCCAATTACATTATTCCAGTCAACCAAATTCTTAGCTATTTCACTAGTATTACTTCTATTCTATCGACTGAGCACAAGAAATCGCCAAGTCAACTGTTTCAACTACAAATTAAAGTGATCGGAAATTGTTAATTTGGCCAATTTAACACAAAGTTCAAAATATTCCAATTTCAAAATAGGGTCCAGAATAAACAATGTAGGTATTCCTGGAACTAAACTAACATTTTCTCTGTTCATTAGTTATGTTTTGAGGCTTTACAAATAAATTCCATTTTGATTTTTTATTCACACAATGAATTTTTATTCACACCAAAAAATAGAAGATTTACTGTTATGCAATACTGTAATAATTGTATAAATATCATCACTATATTTGTGAATGCATATTAGACCCACCAGCTGGCGTGTATTTGACGTGTGAGGTCGTTTGTTTACTCTTGAATATTGGCAAAAATTTAACATTTCTGCTGCTTTGAGCTCAGTTTCAAGCCATTTCTAGTGCTAAAACCAATCAAAATCATCTCTATTTCTGTAATATGTCTTCCATTCTATCAAATGAGACCAAGAAATCGCAAATACAACCATAAAAAACATACGAAAAACACTGCAAAGTCGCTGTTTTAATCGAAAAATCATGATTTCAGTTTTTTTTCTCTCATTATACACAGTGTGCTGCAGGATCTGTTTTATGTAGTGCACACATACCACATAGATGTATTCTCTCATATCTGGGCCCAAATGTACCACTCACAGTTTATCAGAGTGAGCCGAGCTCATGACGTAGATCTACGGTTTGGACCCTGAACGTAAAGCCGTAGATCTACGTGACGGATCCTGAAAGGGTTAATTCTACTGCACGAGTATAATTTATACTGCAGAGCTATAATAGTGAAAATTCTTAAAAATGAGTCCACCAAGATCAGCAGTAGCTGAGAAATTACATGATCTGTATTGCTTATTTCATATGCATCCTAATAACTATTTATATTATCTACTCCATTAACTGAGCAGCATTCTTGAGCAACTTTACTAAACTAAATTTGCAACATTATTATATCTCTACTTCATAATTTCCTGCAGTTTGTTTAAATGCTTCTTATTTTTCCTCTCAAAAAATTTCCTTTTAACAGTAATGCTACTGGTTAATATCTTACATAATTATGATCATAACTTGCCAGCATGAAAGTCTTCCCATGTCCCTCCAAACTTGTAACTGCTGAAAACTTCTTGGAACATTGAATAACATTTAACAATTCCATTTAATTTTGCACAGAGAAGGAAAACCCCTGACATTTTACGATGAAGGGAGTATGATTCTTCAGGTGGAGCGCACATGCGATGGGAAAGCATAACAGGAACCAGATGCTGAATTCTGTATGTGGTGTCTTGGTTTCCAAAATGAAAAGGCTTATCTTCTTGGAATGCTTCACCCAGTATCATGATAGCATCCACATGCGCTTCTTCCATTACCTGTGGAAGGAAAAAGCACTTTCATAAGCAATGTTAAAAAATACATTAAAAATCTAATTCAATATTTTAATGTTTTACATATATCGTTATACTTTTTTTTTTTCTTTTTGGGTCACCCTGCCTCAGTGGGATGCAGCCTGTTTGTTGGAAGAAGATATATCATTATACTCCATGGGGAAGTGGAAAAGAATCCTCCGTAAGCCATGTGTGTCATAAGAGGCGACTAAAATGCCGGGAGCAAAGGGCAAGTAACCCCTTCTCCTTTATAAATTACTAAATGTAAAAAGAATAAACACTTCAGTTTCTACTTTTTCGTGTCACCTTGCCTCAGTGAGAAATGGACAATGAGTTAAAAAAAGAAAAATATGGTTATATGCAATAATGGCTTAGCATGACCACTAACAATATTTGCAATAATTAGGTTAAAAATATGTCCTACTGCCGAGGTAAAAATATAATAATACTTTTTTATTGGGTAATTATGACTCGGATATATTCAAAGCATTTCGCAATGACTGGAATAAATTAAATTTTTAACTTCATCATAAGCTATTATTCTTTATGGGCATAAATAGAGCAGGTGGCACCTCTCCAATACAAGTAATACCATATATTAGAGTACTTTGTATGAGTTTAATACATGTACTTTCAATGATAATTTTTGCTTTCTGACTGCACTATATGATACCATTTGTACTACAGTATACATGTATAGAAAAAATGGGAAGCTTGATTACTGTACATTTTGCAACATCAGTGGCATTCTCCATAACATTAAGTTTGGGTTCCCATTTCTGGTGAATTTCTAATGTTGGCAAGCTCATTAATTGTACATGACTGGTATACAATACTGCACCAACAAGATGAAAATTAGACATACGTATATGCAACACTGATAAAGCCACTGGATGGCGAAATGTCTACAATAAGGATACGCAGATGTTGCATATGTGTCCAATTTTCAAGCTCATCAGTTTTCATACTTGTACAATGTTCAGTTTTCTTCTGAAATTCACATAATTGTAAAGAGCCCATGAAACTTTTTTCTTATGACTATTTCTCTTTTACGGTGCAACTCTATTAATACTTGAATAGGTAACTTATTTTCCTAATAACTCTCTATGTCTAACTAGTTATTAACTTCCTTCAATAAGACACATGTGCACGTATATATGTCCAAGAAAAATGAGATATTAAAGAAATTTTCAATTATTCAGATATCAACAAGAGAAATATGCAGTGCATTCAAAATTATTAGACACAATATTGTTATATTCTTTTGCTTAATATTGCTGTATAGCCCTTGTGGCTTAGCGCTTCTTTTTGATTATAATAATAATAATTGCTTAATATTAATTTAATTATAATAATTTATACACAAATATATGTATGTACTGTGTATATATATATTTTAACAATGGCCATCTCCCACTGAGGTAGGGTGACCCCAAAAAAAAAGAAACACTTTCATCGTCATTTATTCAATCACTTATTGGCTCAATGGCCATCTTTCACCAGCGCAAGGTATCTCAAAGGAAAAAAAACACATTCACCGTCATTCATTTAAGCACCATCTTTCCAGAAGTGCTGGCATAAGAGATTATTTATTCATTTATTTAATTATTTATCCATTAACAATTTAATTTTGATTTAATCCCTATATTGTGTTGATCTGACAATTATTTAAGTGAATAAATGATCATAATGTTTGTTAATATCCATATAAGAAAAAAATCCATAAAATCTCTAAAAGAAGTGTATTATAGTAAATTTTTACCTATACTGTATTTTACTATGAATATTAAGAGTTATTTTCATATAGTCGGACTTGAGTCCTGGAAATGGGAAGTACAATGCCTGCACTTTAAAGGAGGGGTTTGGGATATTGGCAGTTTGGAGGGATATGTTGTGTATCTTTATATGTTTATGCTTCTAGACTGTTGTATTCTGAGCACCTCTGCAAAAACAGTGATAATGTGCGAGTGTGGTGAAAGTGTTGAATGATGATGAAAGTATTTTCTTTTTGGGGATTTTCTTTCTTTTTTGGGTCACCCTGCCTCGGTGGGAGACGGCCGACTTGTTTAAAAAAAAAAAAAAAAAAAAAAAATTAAGAGTACAGTAATTCACTTTTGTCAATTAGTAAAAGAACACATCAGATCATACATTTCTCATAAATGTTGCAAATCTATATTTTCTTGGCATATGAGGTTAGCACATAATGTATAAATACCTGGGAAAGATGATATACAGCTGGTCCTCTGCTTCCAAAGAGTTGCATTCCTAGTGTTTCAACTTAAAAATGAGTTTGTACAGAAAACAATAGTACAAAGGATGGTTACATTTTAAAAAATTATTGATTTTTAAATGTGTGTTGGTAGGTTGCAAAACCTGTATGTGGGTACTACCTCAAAAATATTAAGCTCCAGGAAATAACAAGGTCCTGTACTGCTGCTGTCATTTTTTTTTTTAATATGTAGGCCATTTCCCACTGAGGCAGGGTGACCCAAAAAGAAAGAAAAACCCAAAAAGAACGAGAAGAAAAAACTTTCATCATCATTCAACACTTTCACCATCACTTATACATAATCTTTGTGTTTTGCTGGAGTGCTCAGATATGACAATAATTAAATAAATGTATATTAATTTTCTTTTTAGTAGGCTATACGGGAAAAGGGGTTACTAGCCCATTGCTCCTGGCATTGTAGTTGACTTTTACAACACACTTGGCTTACAGAGGAAAGATTCTTATTCCACTTCCCCGTTGATATGAAAGGAAAAGTAATAAGAACAAGAACTATTAAGATAAAATCAAAGAAAACTCAGATGAGTGTGTATACATAAACATGTACATGTATGTGTAGTGTGACATAAGAGTAAGATAAGATAAGATTTCGTTCGGATTTTTAACCCCGGGGGGTTAGCCACCCAGGATAACCCAAGAAAGTCAGTGCGTCATCGAGGACTGTCTAACTTATTTCCATTGGGGTCCTTAATCTTGTCCCCCAGGATGCGACCCACACCAGTCGACTAACACCCAGGTACCTATTTGCTGCTAGGTGAACAGGACAACAGGTGTAAGGAAATGTCGGAATGTTTCCACCAGCCAGGAATCGAGCCCGGGCCCTCCGTGTGTGAAGCGGGAGCTTTAGCCACCAGGCCACCGGGGCACCGGAAGTAGCTGATGTCTTTTTTTTTTTGATGTCATATAGGAAATAAATACCTTTCCTTTATTACTTACTTTAATGTATCAGCACTGCCAGACTTTCAATAATCTCTTGAATTCTTCAAAAGTTTATATCCAGCTAAATATGCTATCCTGTTTGCCCAATATATCAGCATTTTTTCTATTATTTTTTTTAACACACTGGCCATCTCCCACCGAAGCAGGGTGACCCAAAAACGAAACACTTTCACCATCACTCACACATAATCACTGTCTTTGCAGAGGCACACAGATATGACAGCTCAGATATCTCTCCAAGTAGCAAATATCCCAAACTCTTCCTTCAAAGTGCAGGCATTGTACTTCTCACCTCTAGGACTCGAGTCCAGCTAACTGGTTTGCCTGAATCCCTTCACAAAATATTACCCTGCTCACACTCCAACAGCTTGGCAAGTTCCAAAAACCACTGGTCTCCACTCACTCCTATCTAACATGCTCACACATGCCTGCTGTATGTCCAAACCCCTTGCACACAAGACCTCTTTTACCCCCTCCCTATAATATAATAATATCTTTATTTTTACAAGTACATGTACAAGGTATACAGGCCTAGCTGACATCAATGACATACTGTATAGAAAGCTGCTTGTTATGCAGACCATTTTGAGCAAATTAGATCAGTTTTGTACCAGGATGCAACCCACACCAGTCAACTAACACCCAGGTACCCATTTTACTGATGGGGAGCATAGACAACCGGTGTAAGGAAACTCGCCCAATGTTTCTACCCTTGCCAGGAATCTAACTCAGACCCTCGCTGTGTGAAGTGAGAACTTTAGACACCAGGCCACAGAGCACCCTCCATCCTTTCCTAGGACAACCGCTACCCCTCCTTTCCTCCACTACATGAGGAGACTAACATGGACAGAGAATCAACTCAACTTACCTTTGCCTCACATCCTGTTAGGAAGCCAAGCTCCTGTGAGTAATGAAGAACTTTTTCATGATCCTTTATAGCTGCACCATGAATTAAGTGAATATACTTGTCAACAAAATCTTTACTATAATCCCGACATGCACCAAAGTCCAGAAGTGCTACCTGTGGAGATATGTAGATTTGATGTTAACAGCTTCACAGACATAATTTCATTATGTAAAGTAAAAGGACACAAGTGTAACTAATGTGACATTTTATTGTGGCAACGTTTCGCTCTCCAGGAGCTTTGTCAAGCCGTTACAAACAGTACATGGACACAGAGGGTATATATAGGCACAGAGTGAGGTGCAATACTAGAGGTAGTAGTAGTAGTAGTGACATAAGTTGTAGTAGTAGTAGTAATACAATATGGTAGAGCAATTAACTCGTACATGAGTAAAAGGATATAAAAGCTATTACTTGGGCAACATAAAAATAGGTTAGACAAATATAGACTGGATAGAGAAGGCCTGTTTCAGTGTTCACACTCTGTAATATGCTTTGTGTAGTATTAACAGGAGAGACTATGTGATGGCAGGGTTTACTGTTTTCAGGAGGATTCTTGCTAAGACTTCAGAGATGGTGAAGCTGCCTTTGTTTTATTTAATTGTATTCGAAACAGCGATTAGTGCTGACTCGAGGCACTTGCGCCTGCAGAAGTTAGTTTCTATGATCACTAATTGGGTGTCCCTGAATTTCATGAGATGATTAGTGGAATTTCGGTGTTGTACACAGGCGTTGTTCAAGTTATCGTTCCTACATGCGTAAATGTGTTCATTGCGGCAGGTGTCGAGGTTTCTTGCTGTTTCACCTACATAAATCTTGTCGCAGCCTCCACAGGGTATAGTGTAAACCCCTGCATTGACTGGTTCGTGGTGCTTTGATTTTGTCCTGGTCAGATCCTTTATTGAAGTGCTGGAAACGATGGTAACTCTGGTGTTAGCTTGTAAAAGTATTTTAGAAACGTTTAGTGCAACCTGGCTGTTGGGAAGAATTATAACTTTGTTAGGAGTGGTGTTGGTGCGTGGAGAATTAATGATCTGAAGAGCTCTTTTCTTGCAGTCTTTGATGAAAAAGGAAGGAAAATGTAACTCGGTGAATGTATGTGCATTCCTCGTCAAGAAACTCAGGACTACAAATTCGATACGCTCTTAGGAAAAACCCAACGATGATGCCTCTTTTGGTCTTAGTATCTTGACTGGAATAGAAGTGTGTGAGATCATTTTTATTGGTAGGTTTCCGATAGACTTGAAATCTTAGGTTGTTGTCTACTTTGTGAATGAGGACGCCGAGGAAAGGTAGCTTGTCATTGGACTCTTCTTCTAGTGTAAACTGGATCGCTGGTTCAACTGCATTGAGCCTTGCCTGAAGATTCCATACATCAAAACGTTTGGGAGTTATTTATAGGACGTCGTCCACGTAACGTAACCAAGTGCCACTTGAAGGGATGATGTTGGCGAAGTGTTCGGACTCTAGGTGTTCCATGTATAAGTTGGCTAGGACGGCACTGATGGGGGACCCCATTCCCATGACGTAGGTTTGTTTGTAGAGCCTATTATTGAAAGAAAAACAGTGTTGAAATTAACACAGAGTTCAATCAAATCAACAAAATCTCCGGGAGGTAGAGGAAGATTAAGGTCCAGATTGACTTTGTGTCGTAGAACCTCGATAGCTTTAGTGGTAGGTTCTTTTGTGAAGAGGGAAGTCATGTCCAAACTACTTAGTTTTTTGTTACGGATGGACCTTTTGAGTGATCAGTCTACATACGAACCCATCAGCACTCAACAGTGGGAGACATTCACCAAAGACTTTCTATACAAAACCAGACAAATATTCAAATGCACTAGAGAAGGGAAGAAATTTCTATACCTGTTACCCAGCAACCCTAAACCAGCACACATGTATGGTTTACCCAAGACCCATAAAGACAATATTCCTCTCAGACCAATCACGTCAGGTATAGGCAGTGCTTCACACAAACTAGCCGGAGTTCTTGCCAAACATCTTTCCTGCCTTCTGGGGACCATCAGCCCCACTCATCTTAAACACTCAGGCAACCTTCTCAACCGCATCCGAAACCTCTCCATCCATAACAAAAAACTAAGTACTGTAGTTTGGACGTGACTTCCCTCTTCACAAAAGTACCTACCACTAAAGCCATCGAGGTTCTATGACACAAAGTCAATCAGGACCTTAATCTTCCTCTACCTCCTGGAGATTTTGTTGACTTGATTGAACTCTGTGTTAATTTCAACTGTGTTTCTTTCAATAATAGGCTCTACAAAAAAACCTACGGCATGGGAATGGGGTCCCCCATCAGTGCCGTCCTAGCCAACTTATACATGGAACACCTAGAGTCCGAACACTTCGCCAACATCATCCCTTCAAGCGTCACTTGGTTACGTTACGTGGACGACGTCCTCATAATAACTCCCAAATGTTTTGATGTACGGAATCTTCAGGCAAGGCTCAATGCAGTTGAACCGGCGATCCAGTTTACACTAGAAGAAGAGTCCAATGACAAGCTACCTTTCCTCGGCGTCCTCATTCACAAAGTAGACAACAACCTAAGATTTCAAGTCTATCAGAAACCTACCAATAAAAATGATCTCACACACTTCTATTCCAGTCAAGATACTAAGACCAAAAGAGGCATCATCGTTGGGTTTTTCCTAAGAGCGTACAGAATTTGTAGTCCTGAGTTTCTTGATGAGGAATGCACATACATTCACCAAACCTACACTGAGTTACATTTTCCTTCCTTTTTCATCAAAGACTGCAAGAAAAGAGCTCTTCAGATCATTAATTCTCCACTCACCAACACCACTCCTAACAAAGTTATAATTCTTCCCAACAGCCAGGTTGCACTGAACGTTTCTAAAGTACTTTCACAAGCTAACACCAGAGTCACCATCGCTTCCAGCACTTCAATAAAGGATCTGACCAGGACAAAATCAAAGCACCACGAACCAGTCAATGCAGGGGTTTACACTATACCCTGTGGAGGCTGCGACAAGATTTATGTAGGTGAAACAGCAAAAAACCTCAACACCCGCCGCAATGAACACATTTACGCATGTAGGAACGATAACTTGAACAACGCTTGTGTACAACACCGAAATTCCACCAATCATCTCATGAAATTCAGGGACACCCAATTAGTGATCAAAGAAACTAACTTCCGCAGGCGCAAGTGCCTCGAGTCAGCACTAATCGCTGTTTCGAATACAATTTAAACAAAACAAAGGCAGCTTCATCATCTCTGAAGTCTTAGCAAGAATCCTCCTGAAAACAGTAAACCCTGCCATCACATAGTCTCTCCTGTTAATACTACACAAATCACATTACAGAGAGTGAACACTGAAACAGGCCTTCTCTATCCAGTCTATATTTGTCTAACCTATTTTTATGTTACCCAAGTAATAGCTTTTATATCCTTTTACTCATGTACGAGTTAATTGCTCTACCATATTGTATTACTACTACTACTACTACTACTACTACCTCTAGTATTGCACCTCACTCTGTGCCTATATATACCCTCTGTGTCCACGTACTGTTTGTAACGGCTTGACACAGCTCCTGGAGAGCGAAACGTTGCCACAATAAAATGTCACATTAGTTGCACTTGTGTCCTTTTACTTTACATATTGTTGGTAATTCTACCAACTTTATTATAATTTCATAAACTTATGACTGCCATGCATACTTATACTATTAGAAATAACTGTAAAATGCCTGATCCACACTAATAGTTATAGTCATATGTCCTGTTAATACATTATAAATTATAATACATAATGAGTATAGTAAATCCTTTGTCTGCACAGCATATTGTACATGACTTACCAGGTGAGTATTTTGTCTAACACTAAAGATTCAGTAATAATGGTAGAATTACTGACAAAATGTTAGGTAAATGGACACAGATGCAACTATTGGGACATTTTATTGTGGCAACATTTCACTGTCCGGCTTTGTCAAAGCTCCTGGACAGTGAAACATTGCCTCAATAAAATGTCACATTAGTTGCATCTGTGTCCATTTACCTAACACTAAATATTCAGTAGTTAGATAAATAAGCACCACCACAGTGAAAATTAGATAAGCAAAGGAGAGGATGTGATCCCTAATAGTGTACTGTATTTAAAAATAATTTTCTTGTTAAAGGAAAATAAAATACTAAATTCTTAAATACTGTACTTCACCTCAACATTAGTTGTACAGATTTTCCAGCATTAAACCATGTAAAAATCAAATACAGTGGAACCTCAGTTTTCATATGCCCTAGTCTGTATGTAAAACTATAGTTATTCTCTATAAAATGTACTTTTTCTTAATATTTTTTGAGTTTCTGGAATGGATTAATTGGATTTATGTTTTTCTTTTGGGAAATATAAACAAAAAATACATTTTATGGAGAATAACTAGTAGTTTTACATACAGACTAGGGCACACGAAAACCGAGGTTTCACTGTAATAATAAATTGTATGTTGCATATACCTGCTCTGTTTCTGCATTATAGAAAAAGTTGGACCAGTTTGGATCAGTTTGCATGAAGCCAAAGCGAAATAGCTCTAAAAGACACAAGCCAAGTATGTTCTCACATATAAAATTTCTTGTTTCTTGATCCATATCGATACAGTGGTCCACTGGAATACCATCAATCAACTCTGTAGTGAAGACCTAAAACAGAAATAAAACAATATTATCAATAAAATAAAAATGTTTTACTATCATATTTAAATTGACGCCAATTTAGTTGTTATTAATTACAGCAAGTCATATAAGTGCCGGAACAATTTACAAATAACTCCCAATTTGGAAAGGAAACTTTAGACATTATTTATCAAGTGAACTGTTTTAACTACAAATAACATTATCATTATAATACATCTATTTTAAATTATTGTTATTTTTTAAAGTACAGTAGTCCCCCTGTATCCATTGGGGATACGTTCCAAGACCTACCATGTATACCCAAAACTGTGGATAATAGCGAATCCTATATACAAGTCGTTTTTTGTTTACATACATACTTATGATAAAGATTAATTGATAAATTACTAACAATAGCACTTTTTTTTACTGATGGGAAGCACTTCACGGCTTCTTTTAAGCTCTGAAGAACTGTGCTGTGGTGACATTTTTAAACAAAATTAAGGGTTATTTTTGGGCCACGGTTAACCGTGGATAACTGAAACTGTAGAAACCAAATCCATGAATACGGGGGCTCTACCGTAAATAGTATTACTTCTACTATCATTCGTATATCTTTGCTCTCTTAGCCCTATTACTACAGTAAAGCTTGTTAGAATTAATGCTCATACAATTGGCAGGTAAGTGCCATAAAAGTTTTGGCAGCTTTCCATGGGGAAAAGAACTTGTCACATTAGTACAATAATGCTGTACAGTGAATGTGAGACCACTGAGGTAATCTATGACACTGTGTGTGTATGTATATATAAGGTACTCTATGACTGTGTGTTCATGCATGTGTATGTATATGTATGTGTTTGTTTGTATGTATGCATGGATATATTTTAACCCTTAAATGGTCCAAACGTATATAGTATATGTTTTTTCAACGTCTGAAAGTATGTAAAAAAATGTAGATCTTTTTTTTTGTTTTACATGTGAAAATGTGTAAAAAAAACTTTTATCTACATTTTTTTTTGTTATATTTGAAAATATATAAAAAAAAGTAGATCTACTTTTGTAGCACTACGAATTTGAATGTTGACCTGTTTGGACCGTTTAAGGGTTAAGTCTACATTATAGTAAATAAAATCTACAGTACTCAAACAATGACATAACTGAAATCAACCAAGCCTAAGTTCCTGTGTGATTTTAGTTAATTTATTGTACAACTGTTTCTCTTAATTATTCTTAATACTATTACTACTAGCCCTTTTGCTACTATACTATTATCCTCATTACTAGGATTGGTACTTCTAGTTCAGTAGTACCAAATGCAAGCAAGCAAGATCACAATAGAGAATCTAATTTAAAAATATTTTTCTATACAAGGCTCCCGTAACCCTTTGAGGGTCAAGACCCCCGATCCTTAACTCACTCTCAGGGTTGAAAAATTTAAAAAAAGAAAATAATTTTTTCTTATGAAATGATTGAGAATCTATTCCCGATGGTAATGACACCAAAAGTAAGAAATTTGACAGAAAATTTACGAAATTACGCTCTCACGAAGTTAGCGATATCAGCAATATTTACGCATCAGCGACTTCGCCCACTTTGAGCACTATTTTCAGCCAATTCCATTGTTCCAGTCGACTAAAATCATAGCTAGTTCACTAGAACTCCATTTGTTCTATCAATCGAGTACAAGAAACCGCCCATTTACCAATTTCAACTACCCAATAAAGTAGTCAGAAATTGGCAATTTTGCCAATTTCAGCCAAATTTCAAAATAGGGTCCAGAATAAACAAGACACATTCCTGGCACTAAAATAACATTTTCTCTGTTCATTAGTCATGTCTCCAGGCCCCTCTTATATTACTCATGCTTTCCATTTTGAATTTTTATTCTCACAAAAAATAGAAGATTTATTGTTATGCACACTACTGCATTATTGTAAAAATGGTATAAATAATATCAGCACACTTGTGAAAGAATATTGTTTACTCTTGAACATCGGCAAAAATCGAACATTTCCTCTACTTTGAGCTCAATTTCAAGGTACTTTTCATCATAAAACCAATCAAAATCATCTCTACTTCTGTAATATATCTTCCATTCTATCAAATGAGACCAAGAAAATGAGAATACAACCATAAATACCATACGAAAATACACTGCAAAGTCGCTGTTTTAAACCAAAAACACGGTCGGAGTTTTTTTTCTCATGCACCGCTTGCTGCAGGATTTTTTTTTTATACTGCACACTGACCATGCAGACCCATTCTCTCACATGTAGGCCTACCAGCTTTATCCCGCTCTATTTGAAGGCGCTAGAATTTTTTGCGTATAAGTAGTGGACTGACCCTGGCTGTTAAGCAATACATGTATGGGACCAACCCTGAATGGGTTAAAATACATGTTGACTATGCTCCAAGGGAGCCCAGCAAATTCAGAAGCTGTGAATAACAATAAATGCTGTTCGTATAACTGATATTTATAATTTGAGCTCACTTTTGCCTTTTGGACCATATTTGTTAAATGTTGCTCTGAACTCTTTAATGCTGAAATTCACAAAAAACAGATGCAAAAAAAAAAAAAAAAAAAAAAAATTAGCTTGTGGAAAATCCAATATACACTTTTTTAACACATATTCAATAATAATTCCATCATTATTACTTAATTTGAGGTCATGCACAACATCAAAAGAAAATGAGCACTTAACCCTTTCAGGGTCCAAGGCCAAAATCAGAAGGGGTGTGCCCCAGTGTCCAAGAAATTTTGACAAAAAAAAAAAAAAAAAAAAAAAAATTCTTACAGAATTGAAGATAATATTTTTGTGAAGGTAATAAAACAAAACAAAACAAAATTTCTGATCCTGGAGAGATCAGTACTTCAGTGCTTACTGAGATACAGCGGCGGGAAGTTGACCCAAAACGACCGGGTGGCGACAACATTGTCGTATGGGGTTCGGTAAGGAGATAAGAGGGTTGAAGGTAGACACCTTGTTGGATGGTAACACTATATATTGTCAGACTGTGGTAATGGGAGATGGAGCCCAGCCTGCCGTGTCCTGCCTTCTTCTATGCGTCGACTGAGGCCGAGGTAGCCTGTCCCGCTCACTCATGGAGCATCCCGTGACGTCACACAAACAGTCACTAGGCCTCAAGGGATCTTCTATATAAAGCACATGGATGGTACTATGATACGCTATACAACACATATAAGGGGATCAGCAACTACGCTGACAACATCAGTGACTTCTGCAAAATTGCATTTTTTTATTTTATGTTTTTTATACTTTCTTCTTTTCTTTTCTATTTTTTTTCTTTTTCTAGTAACATTTGTGACCTGTGAGACCAATATAATGTATATTGTATAAGTCTACACTCATTGTATTCAACACAATAACTGCAAAACTTGTTTACAAGTTTATTGTAAACAAAATGATGAAAATATTAGTGCGGTTATTGTGTTGAATACAACGGTACCATATGGTATAATGGTGCCATAGGGTGCAATGGTACAATGGTACCATATAGTACAATGGTACCATATGGTACAATGGCACTTGATACAATGGTACCATATGGTAGAATATGGTACAATGGTACCATATGGTGCAATGGTACCATATGGTACATTGTACCATATGGTACTGTTGTATTCAAAAATAAACACACTAATATTTTCATCATTATTTTGTTTACAATAATTATTTACAACAAAAATATGCAAAAATGTTGTATATTAGTAATGTTCTATTTTATATTTACAAATGTACAGGAACTCGACATGTTTCTTCAGGTGAATGACAAAGCACTTTGTCTGGGAAACTGTGGAGTCAATAGCACTGGTGCTGTATAGCCTTTGTGGCTTAGGGCTTCTTTTTTATTATAATAATAATGTGGAGTCAGTAGCTAGCTTGTGTCACCACTCAGTCTTGGCTGGTCTCTCCTTCCACCAACACCTATTGACCATATGGTACATGGCATCATATGTTACAGGGTACCATATGGTACATTGTACTATATGGTATAGGGTACCATGCAGTACAGGGTACCATAAGGTACAGGGTACCATATGGCACAGGGTACCATATCGCACAGGGTACCATATGGCACAGAGTACCATACAGTACAGATACAGGGATCCCTATGGATATAAGTCACCCTGACTTTTTTGGGTTATCCTAGGATTTTATGCATATGCTGCTATGTATGATAATCTATGTAATTGTATTTCTGTACACCTGAATAAACTTACTCAAGCACATGTGGCATCATAAGTAAGTTTATTTAGGTATACACAAATAGAGTTGTGGATGAGTGGAACAAACTCCCAAGTACAGTTATTCAGGCTAAAATGTTGTGTAGTTTTAAAAATAGGTTAGATAAATACATGAGTGGGTGTGGATGGGTGTGAGTTGGACCTGACTAGCTTGTGCTGCTGGGACTGGTGCAGTGCTCTATCCTTGAGTGGAGATGACCAGTCTGGGTGGGTCATTGGGCTAATCGGGGGGGGGGGGGGATCATTGGTCTAATATGGGAGGGGATATGGACCTGCTCTGAATGGGTCAGTAGGCCTGTTACAGTGTTCCTTCTTTCTTATGTTCTTATATGTTTGGAGAACCTAGGATAACCCAAAAAAGTCAGACAGACTTATTTCCATTAGGGTCCCTGTACCATATGGTATAATGTACCATATGGTACAATGTACCATACAGTAATATGGTTCCATTGTACCATATGGCACAATGGTACCATATGGTTCAAAACCATAGAATTCCTCTTCAGCTCCACTTCCATCAGTCTTAGAATTGTAAGTTGTGAAGAGGAGTCAGAATTCACCCAGAGAGTGAGTGGAGAGTGAGAGCTTCCTTGCCGCCAGGCATGATGAACAAAGCTACTTTGCCGGCGTTCCCACAATGTCACGTGGGTGTCCAGATTTTTTCTATAATGTGCACACGGACCACCCAGACCCATTCTCTCAGATGTAGGCCTACCAGCCTTCTCGCGCTAAATTTGATGCCGCTAGAATTTTGGCGTAGATCTACGGTTTGGACCCTGAACATAGAGCCGTAGATCTACAGGACAGACCCTGAAAGGGTTAAAAAACAAAAAACTGAATTTTGGAAACTATTCACAGACCTATAAGGTACCACAAGTTTGTAGGAATTATGTCACAGGCTTTGAACTCTTTCACTGCATCGTGCATCAACCATTTAGTTCCCTGTCCACAAGGTTCATTTCTCTACAAACAAAGCACATTTTTCAAATATGCTTTAGCATTACTTTTTTTTTTATTAGGAAGAGCTCATGAGATTTCCATGTATGTATAGCACTTATTTCCTTATAATATTAATACAGAAAACCCTTTTACAAAGCATCATCACATAGTATGATTTTGTGTAAACTAAGCTGAAAAAAGTGTACCCAAAATTTCTTACCACACTAAAAACTCTGATAATATACACCCATTACTCTAAAAAAAAATACTTATCATACAAAACTTTTGTAGTACCCTCCACAGATTTTCACAATCTACTTGCCAGGTTATAAGCAATTTCTCCTAATGTTCTTCCAAAACTTAGGTAACATACAAATAGTTAATTTATAAAAAGACCTGTAAAAATATTTGAAGTAAATTTTTTTTTTAATGCACCGGCCCTATCCCACCGAGGCAGGGTTTCTCTTTTTAAATTTAGTAATATATACAGGAGAAGGGGTCACTAGCCCCTTGAAGTAAATATTCAGTACATTAATATCAAGAATCCACAAATATTTAGTGGAAGATGACTTTATTTGGATTATTAACTTCAAAAATTAGTAACTCTCTATATTGTACATTATCATAATTACACATTCCTGTGTCTTTACCAGTGATGTATCTACTCCAATTGCATTTCTACAATTGATAAACATATTACTGATTAGTATAAAGAACAACAAATTGATGAATAAGATACACATATAACAGTTAGGCTGTTATATCTAGGCGCACAACGTAGAACATACAAAGCATTTTTTGCCAGTCAGAATTCGCATCTTTCTCAGTCTAGAAGATGGTCCAGAAATTGCATATCTATAATGAACATGGTGAAGGGGTTAAAGTTTAAGGAAGAACACCTCAGTGCCTTACAGGCGTTGATAATTTTCCCAGCACAAGTGATTTAAACTGGAAAAATCCCAATATTGGCTCTATGATCTAAAAAACCTCCTCCCTAGAGTTTTCTGTATAGTAAAAAATTGACTGTTTACAAAGATTCTCTACTCTACTTACTTGCTGTTTGTTGTGTTACAGCTTATTTTTGCTGTTATTAACTGCATCAAATGCTATTTTTATAATTCTAATTCCTGTGCAAGGAGCTTTTTTACCATTGACAATCCAAGTAACATTTAAAGTTCTTCAGTATAGGTATGCAGAACTCTATGACCCATATGGTTTTAGTGTTTTTTTTTTTTTTAAAGTCGGCCGTCTCCCACCGAGGCAGGGTGACCCAAAAAAGAAAGAAAATCCCCAAAAGAAAATACTTTCATCATCATTCAACATTTTCACCACACTCACACATTATCACTGTTTTTGCAGAGGTGCTCAGAATACAACAGTTCAGAAGCATATATGTAATATAAGCCATATAAGCATATAAGCCATGCAAAGTAGTTAGTTGTTACTTTTGCATTTCAGTTGTTATAATAATAATACCTGCAATAATAATAATAATAATTCAGAGGTCTTAAGCTTATCAAATTTTTTTATTAAAAATTATGATAAGATTAGCAGCACCTCATACGGAAGGATTCATCTGCTGCCCTGTTTTGAAGATGATGGTACTGTACTGTACAAGCAGTTATTACAAGAAGAGATTATTAAAAACACCTGTGATGTGCAAAGCTCCGAAATCACTTCAGGAACATAATACTCAGGATAAGTCTTCACCAATTCACTAAACCTTCGAGTGCACTCTGCTTCCCGTATATAATCGCATTCCCATCTTAACTCTCGCTTGGCCACCTCAACAATAGAGTCCACAAAAAGACCTGCAGAGTACACGAGATGCAAAAGGTGAAAAAATATGTTAATGTTAAGAGGGCAGTGCTATTATTATTTTTTTTTTTTTTAACAAGTCAGCCGTCTCCCACCGAGGCAGGGTGACCCAAAAAGAAAGAAAATCCCCAAAAAGAAAATACTTTCATTATCATTCAACTCTTTCACCTCACCCACACATAATCACTGTTTTTGCAGAGGTGCTCAGAACACAACAGCTTAGAAGCATATACGTATAAAGATACACAACATATCCCTCCAAACCGTCAATATCCCGAACCCCTCCTTTAGAGTGCAGGCATTGTACTTCCCATTTCCAGGACTCAAGTCCGGCTATATAAAAATAACCGGTTTCCCTGAATCCCTTCACTAAATATTACCCTGCTCACAGATCGTCAGGTCCCAAATACCATTCGTCTCCATTTACTCCTATCGAACACGCTCATGCACGCCTGCTGGAAGTCCAAGCCCCTCGCCCACAAAACCTCCCTTACCCCTTCCTTCCAGCCTTTTCGAGGACGACCCCTATCCCGCCTTCCTTCCCCTACAGATTTAAATGCTCTCCATGTCATTCTACTTTGATCCATTCTCTCTAAATGACCAAACCACCTCAACAACCCCTCTTCAGCCCTCTGACTAATACTTTTATTAACTCCACACCTTCTCCTAAGTTCCACACTCTGAATTTTCTGCATAATATTTACACCACACATTGCCCTTCGACAGGACATCTCCACTGCCTCCAACCGCCTCCTTGCTGTTGCATTCACAACCCAAGCTTCACACCCATATAAGAGTGTTGGTGCTACTATACTTTCATACATTCCCTTCTTTGCCTCCATAGATAATGTTTTTTGTCTCCACATATACCTCAATGCAACACTCACTTTTTTTCCCTCATCAATTCTATGATTAACCTCATCCTTCATAAATCCATCCGCCGACACGTCAACTCCCAAGTACTATCTGAAAACATTCACTTCTTCCATACTCCTCCTCTCCAATTTGATATCCAATTTTTCTTTATCTAAATCATTTGATACCCTCATCACCTTACTCTTTTTTATGCTCACTTTCAACTTTCTACCTTTACACACACTCCCAAACTCATCCACTAACCTTTGCAATTTTTCTTTAGAATCTCCCATAAGCACAGTATCATCAGCAAAAAGCAACTGTGTCAATTCCCATTTTGTATTTGATTCCCCATAATTTAATCCTACCCCTCTCCCGAACACCCTAGCATTTACTTCTTTTACAACCCCATCTATAAATATATTAAACAACCATGGTGACATTACATACATACATGGTGACATTATTATTATTATTATTTTATTTGGGGGTTGACAGAATTTTGGAAGGCTTCAGTCCCAGTACTCCTTGGTGCTGTCACCAAGTAGCTAGGTCATAAATATTACTGGAACAAAGATAGAAGTTTTCAAGAGGAAATTGGACCACCATTGATCACAGGTGTGTAAACAGCTATTCAATTTAAAAAGCACAATAAAATATAAAGCTCATAGTTATTATCATTTTTTTTTTTTAAGAAAAAAAAAAGAGAAGAGCCAATTATATAGTAGTTTTTTAAGTTGAAGGACTAATACAAAACAGACCCCAACCAAATGAAATACATATTAGATTGGCACTAAAATAATACATACTGCATTTCAAGCTTTTTTTGGAAAAATTATTACAAAACCATTGCAACTGCTACTACAGTACTAGTACTGCACCACAATTTTTCTGCCTTATACTACTACTCTTCTTAAGACTGTACTAAAAAGTCAAGACAGCTCTTTAGCCTACATCTCAAGCAATGAGAAATGAATCCTTTAAACTTGGTAAGCTCTGAAGCTTCTGCACAACAACCACAGAGAGGTGCACTGTGATTACTTCACCACTAACACTGAGAACCTTGAATCTTCACTCTACTGAGAGATATAGAATAATATAAGTATATAAGTGGAAGATGGGCATAAACAGAGGCAGTATAAAGTACTGAGGATATTGAATCAAATAAGAACTAGAAACAATTGATTTAAATTAGATAAATTTAGATTCAGAAAAGATGTAGGAAAGTACTGGTTTTCAAGCAAAGTTATCGATGAGTAAAACAATCTGCCAAGTAGGGTAATAGAAGCTAAAACCTTGGGTAGTTTTAAAAAGAGATTAGATGAATATATGAGTGAGAAGGGCTGGATTTGATTAGTGCCTAAAGTATTGAAGCAAATTCTTAGGTAGCTTTAAGGAAAAGTTAGACAAATAGGTGGATGGGAATGGTTACTTTTGAGAAAGTCCTGCCCTGTATGGGCCAGTATTGGAAGAATAAACGCAAGCAGTATAATGTGATCCTTTATTGACAATGTTTCACCCACACAAAACATTGTCAATAAGGGATCACATTATTTATTTTTTTTTTTTTTTTTATTATCACACCGGCCGATTCCCACCAAGGCAGGGTGGCCCGAAAAAGAAAAACTTTCACCATCATTCACTCCATCACTGTCTTGCCAGAAGGGTGCTTTACACTACAGTTTTTAAACTGCAACATTAACACCCCTCCTTCAGAGTGCAGGCACTGTACTTCCCATCTCCAGGACTCAAGTCCGGCCTGCCGGTTTCCCTGAATCCCTTCATAAATGTTACTTTGCTCACACTCCAACAGCACGTCAAGTATTAAAAACCATTTGTCTCCATTCACTCCTATCAAACACGCTCACGCATGCCTGCTGGAAGTCCAAGCCCCTCGCACACAAAACCTCCTTTACCCCCTCCCTCCAACCCTTCCTAGGCCGACCCCTACCCCGCCTTCCTTCCACTACAGACTGATACACTCTTGAAGTCATTCTGTTTCGCTCCATTCTCTCTACATGTCCGAACCACCTCAACAACCCTTCCTCAGCCCTCTGGACAACAGTTTTGGTAATCCCGCACCTCCTCCTAACTTCCAAACTACGAATTCTCTGCATTATATTCACACCACACATTGCCCTCAGACATGACATCTCCACTGCCTCCAGCCTTCTCCTCGCTGCAACATTCATCACCCACGCTTCACACCCATATAAGAGCGTTGGTAAAACTATACTCTCATACATTCCCCTCTTTGCCTCCAAGGACAAAGTTCTTTGTCTCCACAGACTCCTAAGTGCACCACTCACTCTTTTTCCCTCATCAATTCTATGATTCACCTCATCCTTCATAGACCCATCCGCTGACACGTCCACTCCCAAATATCTGAATACGTTCACCTCCTCCATACTCTCTCCCTCCAATCTGATATTCAATCTTTCATCACCTAATCTTTTTGTTATCCTCATAACCTTACTCTTTCCTGTATTCACCTTTAATTTTCTTCTTTTGCACACCCTACCAAATTCATCCACCAATCTCTGCAACTTCTCTTCAGAATCTCCCAAGAGCACAGTGTTATCGGCAAAGAGCAGCTGTGACAACTCCCACTTTGTGTGTGATTCTTTATCTTTTAACTCCACGCCTCTTGCCAAGACCCTCGCATTTACTTCTCTTACAACCCCATCTATAAATATATTAAACAACCACGGTGACATCACACATCCTTGTCTAAGGCCTACTTTTACTGGGAAAAAATTTCCCTCTTTCCTACATACTCTAACTTGAGCCTCACTATCCTCGTAAAAACTCTTCACTGCTTTCAGTAACCTACCTCCTACACCATACACTTGCAACATCTGCCACATTGCCCCCCTATCCACCCTGTCATACGCCTTTTCCAAATCCATAAATGCCACAAAGACCTCTTTAGCCTTATCTAAATACTGTTCACTTATATGTTTCACTGTAAACACCTGGTCCACACACCCCCTACCTTTCCTAAAGCCTCCTTGTTCATCTGCTATCCTATTCTCCGTCTTACTCTTAATTCTTTCAATTATAACTCTACCATACACTTTACCAGGTACACTCAACAGACTTATCCCCCTATAATTTTTGCACTCTCTTTTATCCCCTTTGCCTTTATACAAAGGAACTATGCATGCTCTCTGCCAATCCCTAGGTACCTTACCCTCTTCCATACATTTATTAAATAATTGCACCAACCACTCCAAAACTATATCCCCACCTGCTTTTAACATTTCTATCTTTATCCCATCAATCCCGGCTGCCTTACCCCCTTTCATTTTACCTACTGCCTCACGAACTTCCCCCACACTCACAACTGGCTCTTCCTCACTCCTACAAGATGTTATTCCTCCTTGCCCTATACACGAAATCACAGCTTCCCTATCTTCATCAACATTTAACAATTCCTCAAAATATTCCTTCCATCTTCCCAATACCTCTACCTCTCCATTTAATAACTCTCCTCTCCTATTTTTAACTGACAAATCCATTTGTTCTCTAGGCTTTCTTAACTTGTTAATCTCACTCCAAAACTTTTTCTTATTTTCAACAAAATTTGTTGATAACATCTCACCCACTCTCTCATTTGCTCTCTTTTTACATTGCTTCACCACTCTCTTAACTTCTCTCTTTTTCTCCATATACTCTTCCCTCCTTGCATCACTTCTACTTTGTAAAAACTTCTCATATGCTAACTTTTTCTCCCTTACTACTCTCTTTACATCATCATTCCACCAATCGCTCCTCTTCCCTCCTGCACCCACTTTCCTGTAACCACAAACTTCTGCTGAACACTCTAACACTACATTTTTAAACCTACCCCATACCTCTTCGACCCCATTGCCTATGCTCTCATTAGCCCATCTATCCTCCAATAGCTGTTTATATCTTACCCTAACTGCCTCCTCTTTTAGTTTATAAACCTTCACCTCTCTCTTCCCTGATGCTTCTATTCTCCTTGTATCCCATCTACCTTTTACTCTCAGTGTAGCTACAACTAGAAAGTGATCTGATATATCTGTGGCCCCTCTATAAACATGTACATCCTGAAGTCTACTCAACAGTCTTTTATCTACCAATACATAATCCAACAAACTACTGTCATTTCGCCCTACATCATATCGTGTATACTTATTTATCCTCTTTTTCTTAAAATATGTATTACCTATAACTAAACCCCTTTCTATACAAAGTTCAATCAAAGAGCTCCCATTATCATTTACACCTGGCACCCCAAACTTACCTACCACACCCTCTCTAAAAGTTTCTCCTACTTTAGCATTCAAGTCCCCTACCACAATTACTCTCTCACTTGGTTCAAAGGCTCCTATACATTCACTTAACATCTCCCAAAATCTCTCTCTCTCCTCTGCATTCCTCTCTTCTCCAGGTGCATACACGCTTATTATGACCCACTTCTCGCATATACTACTTATGTGTTTATATTTCCATTGTGTTGGTATTTTATACCATTTATTTCCATGGGCCAGTATTCCTACTATAGTGTTCCTTGATTCTTATGTTTGGGTTTGAGAAGAACCTGTCTAGTATGGGCCAGTGGACCTGCTGCACTGTTCCTCCTCCTTTATGTTCTTACCACAGTTCTATGAGGGGGTTTAAATTAAGCACAATTTGAATCCAACATTATGGTACATCTCGCATAAATATAAAATTCGGTCAGTTGTTTAAGTTCCCCCACTATCCTAAGTAATTATTTCAGTGTGCAGATTTAGTGTGCATTCATCTAGCATTTTCAGTATACTATATGGTAAATCTCAAAGTCAATTACCTTTCCCTCCTCCACCCCCCCCCTTTTTTTTTATTTGAAAATTGATGTTGGCCTATCAGGTCACCAGGTAGATGGCTATGGTTCTAGTATCAATGCAGAGTCATCTATAGAAGAGGTTCATCTGGAGTTGCAGCTTTTATCATGTAGTTTATTGCCTTATTTTTTTAAATCTAAGATCACAGAGAACTTAATTTACATTTTTGTGAAGGTGCTCCTTCACAACAATTCATGCTTTATTACAGTGTACAAATTAATTATGCTAGTACCAGTAAACAACATACTGCTGCCTAATATATTAAACCTTGAAAGTCATTACTCACCTTCAGGAAGAATATTTGCAACACTAAGAGTGGATATAAGATTGTTTATATCACTCTCAATTCCTTGTGCTACCCCTGGATACTGAATCTTCATGGCTACTGAACGACCATCATGAAGAGTTGCCAAATGTACTTGACCAATGGATGCAGCAGCAAAAGGCTTCTCTTCAAAAGAAGCTATTTTAGACTTCCAGTCTTGCCCCAACTGCTGTGCTATAGCTCCCTGTTACCAGAAATGTTAAATAATAAACAAAATACTCTTAGACATTTTGCAGACCTGGTACTTTTGAGCAAAAAAAAAAAAAAAAAAAATATATATATATATATATATATATAGGGGAAGGAAGGCGGGGTAGGGGTCGTCCTCGAAAGGGTTGGAGAGAGGGGGTAAAGGAGGTTTTGTGGGTAAGGGGCTTGGACTTCCAGCAAGCGTGCGTGAGCGTGTTAGATAGGAGTGAATGGAGACGAATGGTACTTGGGACCTGACGATCTGTTGGAGTGTGAGCAGGGTAATATTTAGTGAAGGGATTCAGGGAAACCGGTTATTTTCATATAGTCGGACTTGAGTCCTGGAAATGGGAAGTACAATGCCTGCACTTTAAAGGAGGGGTTTGGGATATTGGCAGTTTGGAGGGATATGTTGTGTATCTTTATATGTGTATGCTTCTAGACTGTTGTATTCTGAGCACCTCTGCAAAAACAGTGATAATGTGCGAGTGTGGTGAAAGTGTTGAATGATGATGAAAGTATTTTCTTTTTGGGGATTTTCTTTCTTTTTTGGGTCACCCTGCCTCGGTGGGAGACGGCCGACTTGTTGAAAAAAAAAAAAAAAAAAAAAAAATTATATATATATATATATATATATATATATATATATATATATATATATATATATATATATATATATATATATATATATATATATACATACATACATACAGTGGACCCCCGGTTTACGATATTATTTCATTCCAGAAGTATGTTCAGGTGCCAATACTGAACGAATTTGTTCCCATAAGGAATATTGTGAATTAGATTAGTCCATTTCAGACCCCCAAACATACACGTACAAATGCACTTACATAAATACACTTACATAATTGGTCGCATTGGGAGGTGATCGTAAAGCGGGGGTCCACTGTATATATGTGTACACACACACACACACACACACACACACAGTAGAGCTACAAGTGGAGGGAGAAGCAGGAAGGCCAGGACAAATGAAGCCAAACTACAAGAAAGGGGACTGCATAGGAATGAGGAACTACCTGAACGGGGTTCAGTGGGACAGAGAACTGGCAGGGAAGCCAGTTAATGAGATGATGGAATATGTAGCAACAAAATGCAAGGAGGCTGAGGAGAGGTTTGTACCCAAGGGTAACAGGAATAATGAAAAAGCCAGGATGAGCCCATGGTTTACCCAAAGGTGCAGGGAGGCAAAAACCAAGTGTGCTAGGGAATGGAAGAAATATAGAAGGCAAAGGACCCAGGAGAATAAGGAGAACAGTCGTAGAGCCAGAAACGAATATGCACAGATAAGAAGGGAGGCCCAAAGACAATATGAAAATGACATAGCAGCGAAAGCCAAATCTGACCCGAAACTGTTGTACAGCCACATCAGGAGGAAAACAACAGTCAAGGACCAGGTAATCAGGCTAAGGAAGGAAGGAGGAGAGACAACAAGAAATGACCCTGAAGTATGTGAAGAACTCAACAAGAGATTCAAAGAAGTGTTCACAGAGGAGACAGAAGGGACTCCACCAAGTGCTGGACACAGTGCACACAACCGAGGAAGAAGTGAAGAGGCTTCTGAGTGAGCTAGATACCTCAAAGGCAATGGGGCCAGATAACATCTCCCCATGGGTATTGAGAGAGGGAGCAGAGGCGCTATGTGTACCCCTAACAACAATATTCAATACATCTATCGAAACAGGGAGATTGCCTGAGGCATGGAAGACAGCAAATGTGGTCCCAATCTTTAAAAAAGGAGATAGACATGAAGCATTAAACTACAGACCAGTGTCGCTGACATGTATAGTATGCAAAATCATGGAGAAGATTATCAGAAGAGGAGTGGTGGAACACCTAGAAAGGAACGATCTCATCAACAGCAGCCAACATGGTTTCAGGGACGGGAAATCCTGTGTCACAAACCTACTGGAGTTCTATGACATGGTGACAGCAGTAAGACAAGAGAGAGAGGGGTGGGTGGATTGCATTTTCTTGGACTGCAAGAAGGCGTTTGACACAGTTCCACACAAGAGATTGGTGCAAAAACTGGAGGACCAAGCAGGGATAACAGGGAAGGCACTACAATGGATCAGGGAATATTTGTCAGGAAGACAGCAGCGAGTCATGGTACGTGGCGAGGTGTCAGAGTGGGCACCTGTGACCAGCGGGGTCCCGCAGGGGTCAGTCCTAGGACCAGTGCTGTTTCTGGTATTTGTGAACGACATGACGGAAGGAATAGACTCTGAGGTGTCCCTGTTTGCAGATGACGTGAAGTTGATGAGAAGAATTCACTCGATCGAAGACCAGGCAGAACTACAAAGGGATCTGGACAGGCTGCAGACCTGGTCCAGCAATTGGCTCCTGGAGTTCAATCCCACCAAGTGCAAAGTCACGAAGATTGGGGAAGGGCAAAGAAGACCGCAGACGGAGTACAGTCTAGGGGGCCAGATACTACAAACCTCACTCAAGGAAAAAGATCTTGGGGTGAGTATAACACCAGGCACATCTCCTGAAGCGCACATCAATCAAATAACTGCTGCAGCATATGGGCGCCTAGCAAACCTCAGAACAGCATTCCGACATCTTAATAAGGAATCATTCAGGACCCTGTACACCGTGTACGTTAGGCCCGTATTGGAGTATGCGGCACCAGTTTGGAACCCACACCTAGCCAAGCACGTGAAGAAACTAGAGAAAGTGCAAAGGTTTGCAACAAGACTAGTCCCAGAGCTAAGAGGTATGTCCTACGAGGAGAGGTTAAGGGAAATCAACCTGACGACACTGGAGGACAGGAGAGATAGGGGGGACATGATAACGACATACAAAATACTGAGAGGAATTGACAAGGTGGACAAAGACAGGATGTTCCAGAGATTGGACACAGTTGGAAGCTGAAGACACAGATGAATCACAGGGATGTTAGGAAGTATTTCTTCAGCCACAGAGTAGTCAGTAAGTGGAATAGTTTGGGAAGTGATGTAGTGGAGGCAGGATCCATACATAGCTTTAAGCAGAGGTATGATAAAGCTCACGGCTCAGGGAGAGTGACCTAGTAGCGATCAGTGAAGAGGCGGGGCCAGGAGCTCGGACTTGACCCCCGCAACCTCAACTAGGTGAGTACAACTAGGTGAGTACACACACACACACACACACACACACACACGCCTACCATCCGACTTACGACCGAGTTCGGTTCCGAGAAACCGGTTGTAAGTCGAAATGGTCGTAAGTCAAACTTTACTATTGAATATCAACAAAACATTTTTGTAATGACTTTATTTTATTGTTTTATTTTGGTATTTCATGTTTTACTTTACTTTTTATGTTGTTAGTATTGTATTTTATACTGTAAGGTTTAGGATAAACACTGTGTACAACACAAATAGTTGTTTATTTCCCAGAAATTTGGCATAAAAAACACGGTCGTAAGTCGAGTGGTCGTAAGTCGAGCAGGTCGTAAGTTGGATGGTAGGTGTACATACTTGTATTGAAGTAACAGCCAATCAGGATACAGCATATTGATAATGCTTAGTGGATTACACTCAAGATTTGAAACACCTACATTCCTTCCAAATTTCATGCAAACAATGTGGTTTTTTATGGGCAAAATAACCTGTGATATTCAACTTTACATTTCTGCACCAGATAAGGAGAGAAAAGGCTGTACACACATTAAAATTAAGTACAGCAATGAAAAGTTTATATTCAAATGAATGAAATTTTACCTCCAGCTGCCATGTTGGCATGAAATCTGCCGACTGTCGCACACGATCAAAGATCTTCTGTATCTGAGGGTTTATTAGTGCACTGTCTTGAATGCTCAACATCTGACCCAGCTTCAAAGCAGCTCCTAAGTAGATGATTATCATAATTATTATTATTATTATTAGTTGAAAAACCTGGAATGCATTTTGTTTATAAGTTGTGAGCTTCATGCAAGTACATATATAGGTATTTCCCTTACTGGTACCCAATAAATATTCAGTTATTAAGTTAAATTGTTTAAGTGTACTATGTCATTCTTACCTCTTACTTTACACAATGTGTTAACAATTCTTTTTGCATTTGCCTCTGTCAAGAAAGGAGATCCATCTAACAAGGATCCACTACCATTGCCTTCTTTCACACCCAAGGATCGACGAGTCATTTCAGCAATAGTGCCCACTCCTAATCCTGCAGCTAAACCACCAAATGACATCAAGCGGCCCATCCGAGAGTGAGGCACCTTTCGTGCCTGTGCAGTGTCTGCCAACTGAAAGACAAGTTAAGACCAATAGATAATTTCCCCTTGTGTGAAATAATGGATAACCTTACAGTTTTCCAACAGTAGAATGAAAAGCATTCTTAAAAGCAGTGAATTCAGACTGAATATAAGATTAGTGAGACATCCAGTTAACTGAAAGGTGCTGTAAAAAAGTTGAATATGAAGGAGTCTGGTGTAACAGATGAATGATAGTGGGAGATGTTTCACAATCCCAGCAACAACAATAATTGTACACTAGGGCCACACTGTATGGCATTTCACCTTACGGCATTCCCCTAATATGATGATTTCAAATTATGACTAAAACTCTCTATACGGCCAGTGGTCTCTCTAATACGGTGTTCCCCACCCAGTTTCTTTACACTCTCCGTGACCACATCTCTATTATGTCTGGAAACTTTCCAAAATTTCAAGTGTTTTAAAGTTATATGTACTCTGATAATTATACTTATGTGTACCTGTGCCTAAATATACTTACACACTGTGCTGGAGTGCAGGTACACATTAAAATCACTAAGAATGTCCCACTAGTCTTAACACCATAGTAATAATACTAATAGAGTACGTAATAATAATCACTCTTGGGCACATTAAATGTCTTATTTTACGTTAATATAGACATTTTCATCAATCCATCTATGATATTTTCTTCAAAATTATATAAGAAACACATTAAATAGCAT
Organism: Cherax quadricarinatus; assembly: GCF_038502225.1. Lineage (NCBI taxonomy): Eukaryota > Metazoa > Arthropoda > Malacostraca > Decapoda > Parastacidae > Cherax > Cherax quadricarinatus. The sequence continues at coordinate 17,072,407 of NC_091357.1, forward strand.
ATAAACATGCTATGTTTATATGCTATGGAGGGATGGTAGTCGGGCAGAGGGAAAACATTACGTTTTTTATGGTCTAGCACCAGAGAAAACGCGTATGAATCTGCATTGGCCCAGTCATTCCCCTTTACACATAACGCTTTTGTTTACAATTCTCGGCATGAATTATTCATTATTTCTCCTTTTGTTTACGATGGCATCTAAACGTAGCTGTTAGAAATGATTAAACTCAATGAACATGGTATGTTGATGATAATAATATGGCTCTGGGCCACATTAAATATCGTGTAGCTATGTAGGTAGGTGTAGGTATGTAGCCCAGGCAGACTACATACCTACATCTACTGGCTACCTACACTTGACTTCCTACAAATAAATACTACTCACCTCTCATCCTACATTAAGACTACACATATTTTAAGGTAAATAATGAGTGTACTATATGTGTATTTTCTCTCTCTGAGCTGCTTTAAATATCATATACAGTATTAAGTTTGGGATGGGGACCCAGGGCTACCTACACCTGACTTCCTACAAATAAGTACTACTCACCTCTCACCCTACATTAAGACTACAAATATTTTAAGGTAAGTAATGAATGTACTGTGTGTGTATTTTACTTTTTATTGTGTTTTTTAATGCCTACTTCAATTAATAACTTAATATAAGTTAGTGTAAACTTGTTGTCTGGCATTTACATGTAGTAGTATATGCATTTATAAGTGGAAAAAATGGCTTTCTGCTTTCTGGCGATGTCTACTTACCGGCAGTAGCCTGGAACCTAACCTGCCATATAAGTGGGGCCCTACTGTATAGGCAATTGCACAGATCTGTACTCCTGGTAAAAATACAATGGTTACCCCTCCTTTTGTACTACTTTTCACATTCCTTTTACTCGTGTGTCAAATTATTTCCTATTAAAACCTTGCAAATTATTTTATGGCTGCTTTCCATTCTCTCTCATCTCTGAACACTTTGAAAAGCACTTTTATTTACTTTGCATGCTCCATACTTCCTGTATTTTATAGTTAAGTGTCTAATATACACCTGTAAATTAGCCCATATTTACTTTTCTTATTACAATTGCCTCTTTCCTTTATCACATATGTACATGCAACTTTCTTGTTTTCCATTATATCAATCATATTTCTTGCTGTATCAGAACTTTTCAGTTTCAGTTAATGAACCACAAACTTTCCCCTTTTATTTTGTAAATTTTCCTGATTTCCATATATTATTTTAGAACCTACACACCATTATCCTATTTTTGTACATTATTTTTACTTTAGGAAAATACAAAAGCCTTCTCCCTTTCCTTCTCACTCTTCTTTTACTAATGGCTTCTTGTCTCAAAATCAAGATTAAATCCTTCTGAAAACCATTTGCATCATGACACCCCCCTTTCCCCCACCTTTTATGCTGTCGCCCACATTGTTTTTCCACTGTTCATATAATTTTGAAATCATTATCCTTATGCATGAAGCCTAGCAGATACTATATTAAAAATTTGTATGATGTGCCCTGTTCATGCAAAGAATTTTACTCATATTCATCACATGCAAATTAACTGCAAATAATAAATACTTACTGTTGATTTTGGCTTTTCCTTTGCCAATGGTTTCTTTCCTAAAAGCCTGGGTTTGGGCTTTGTATGAGCTGCATTAGTTTGGTCTTTTAGATTATGAGAGTTATTAGAACTTGCATTGTGCTCATCAGTATCTCTAGTCACTGGCCCAGGAGGGGATGAATCAATTGTAGAAATAACAGTAGCAGTTGAAAAAGTGGCTTCTTGTGATGGTTGACACATTGCAGACCCATAATGACTTTTTGGTTTTTCTTTACTGCTTGCTTGAGCCTTATTGCCTAATGCATGTACTGTGGTAGCAGCACCAATAGTTGTTGAAGTGGGAGCTGTAGTTGCAGCTACAGCACTAGAATTCTCAACAGCAGCAAGTGGTGAGCTTGCAGGAGTAACAACTTTTTCCACCAACTCTTGTGCACAGTTATCAATTTTGGTCTTTTCTGATGAAACTAGCTCATTAACAATATCATGTTTAACTTCCACAGGTTGGGAATATTCATCTTTCCTGAATATCTTGAAATCATTTTCACAAGTAATACCTTGAAGTCCCTGTAATTCATCTTCTAGAACCTGAAGTTGTTCAACTGTAATCTCTCTTTCCTGAATATTTCTTACATCAAGAAGAGGTTCAAATTGTTCTAATATTCCAATGCTTCCTTCTTTAATTTCACTGATGTTGTGTACAACCTCCTGAATATTACTGAGTGCACCTGTCAATAGCTCATCACTACTTTGTGACAGTTCACTAAGAAACTTGTCACTATGACCGCTTAAAGCCTCTTGCATTACGACTTCTTCTACACCTATTTCATGCAAACTGGAATCAGGTAATGAGCCATTTTCCTTAGTATTTTTGGAGGGATTTGTGCTTTGCACTTCTTGTTTATCTCTACATTGTGCAGAATATGCAGATCCTGTCTTGCCTTTTCTGTCACTTATTTGTTCTTTATCTACATCTTGTAAAACTTCTTCTAAAGGTTTAGAATGCTCTACTTCCTTTAAAATTTTAAAATCTTGGCCATAAGCAATACCCTGAATTTCAGATAACTTATCATCTAGAACCTTAAGATGCTCTTCTGTGATCTCTCTTTCAAACTTTTTTGCATCAAGAAGAGGTTCAAACTGTTCTATTCTTTTATTAATTTCATCTCGTGTACCTCTGACAGTTTCTACTATATTGCTTGATACTTCCTGAGCACTACTAAGCCTACTTGCAATTTTTTTGTCCACGTCATGGGTTGCTTCATTCATTATTGGATCAGCATGTCCATCCATGGTATTTTTCATCATTATTTCTTCAATGTTTAATTCTTGAACACTTGGATCATACATTGGATCATATCTCTCCTCAGCTTTATCAGAAAACTCTGGAAAAGAATAGAATAATAAAAGGTCCCATGAAGAATTCTGTCCTGTTATCTATACATTCAGTTTTTAAACCTGGTGTAGTTTTACAGGAAGTTTTAGATATGAAAAAGTATCTATGCCAGGAGTAATCACATTACACTGAAATTTACTGATATCAATAGTCTACCCTATGATTAATTATAACAGGTCATCCCTAGTTACAGCATGTTCAGAAAAAAATAAAGATCAAATATAATATAAAGGAATTACAAAATATAAAATGACCTTTGTTTACCAAATACCCAAACAAGTTTCAAATGCAGTTATTAAACATCTAGATAAAGTCAGAGGTAGGTAGGATAACAGCTCAAATTTCTTATAAATGCTCAGGATTCAGTAATTTCTTTTTTGTAGTACAGAGCACCTAAGTATTAATAACATACTTTTGTTACATTAGTCTCTCTTACCTGCAGCAGAAGCAGAAGTTACTCTGAAAGCCTTGATACCACTTGTAACCATTGATATACGTGCCAAGATTTCTACTGCACTCTTTGATACATCTTTCTGTAAACCAAAGAACAATGAGTCAGCTCAGAAATAATAAAACTGGCATTAATATTAAATGAAAAATTGCGGAGATCATTGCTTGGTTATTTAAAGGATACATAATAATACAGGACAATACAGTGCAGTGGACCCCCGCCTTACGATGGCACTGTGTTACATTAAATCCGCCATACGTTACATTTGAGGTGAGGCAAAAATTTTGCCTCACCTCACGCTAAAAAACTAGCCTCACAATTCGTCCAGGATGCGTCCCACGCGTGGCCTCAGCTGCCCCGTGGGTGCCAGTGTTTACAAGCCAGCCAGTGCGGTCGCATTCACGCATACATTCGGTACATTTCATGTTATCACAGTGTTTTTAGTGATCATAGCTGCAAAATAAGTCACCATGGGCCCCAAGAAAGCTTCTAGTGTCAACCCTGTGGTAAAAAGGGTGAAAATTACTATGGAAATGAAGAAAGAGATAACTGCTCAGTACGAAAGTGGAGTGCATGTCTCGGAGCTGGCCAGGTTGTATACCAAACCCCAATCAACCATCGCTACTATCGTGACCAACAAAACGGCAATCAAGGAAGCTGTTCTTGCAAAAGGTGCAAGTTTGTTTTCGAAACAGAGATCGCAAGTAATCGAAGATGTTGAGAGACTGTTATTGGTGTGGATAAATGAAAAACAGATAGCAGGAGATAGCATCTCTCAAGCGATCATATGTGAAAAGGCTAGGATTTAATTAGAAAAATGCCTGCAACTAGTGGTGATGTGAGTGAATTTAAGGCCAGCAAAGGTTGGTTTGAGAGATTTAAGAATCGTAGTGGCATACATAGTGTGATAAGGCATGGTGAGGCTGCCAGTTCGGACCAAAAAGCGACTGAAAAATATGTGAAGGAATTCAAGGACTACACAGACAGTGAAGGACTGAAACCTGAACAAGTGTTTAATTGTGACGAAACAGGCCTGTTTTGGAAGAAAATGCCAAACAGGACCTACATTACTCAGGAGGAAAAGGCACTCCCAGGACATAAGCCTATGAAAGACAGGCTTACTCTCTTGATGTGTGCTAATGCTAGTGGTGATTGCAAAGTGAAGCCTTTATTGGTGTATCACTCTGAAACTCCCAGAGCGTTCAGGCAAAACAATGTCCTCAGGGCTAATTTGTGTGTGCTGTGGAGGGCAAAGAGTAAGGCATGGGTCACTAGAGACTTTTTCTATGACTGGTTACACCATGCATTTGCCCCCACTGTGAAAAATTACCTCCTGGAAAATAAATTGGACCTTAAGTGCCTCCTGGTATTAGACAATGCTCCTGGTCATCCTTCAGACTTGGCAGAGCGACTCTCTGGGGACATGAGCTTCATTAAGGTCAAGTTTTTGCCTCCTAATACCACTCCTCTCCTGCAGCCCATGGACCAGCAGGTCATTTCAAACTTCAAAAAACTCTACACAAAAGCTGTTTCAAAAGTGCTTTAAAGTGACCTCAGACACTCGATTGACTCTAAGAGAGTTTTGGAAAGATCACTTTAGTATCCTCAGTTGTGTAAACCTTATAGGTAAGGCTTGGGAGGGAGTGACTAAGAGGACCTTGAACTCTGCTTGGAAGAAACTGTGGCCAGAATGTGTAGACAAAAGGGATTTTGAAGGGTTTGAGGCTAACCCTGAGAAGCATATGCCAGTTGTGGAATCAATTGTGGTATTGGGGAAGCCCTTGGGGTTGGAGGTTACTGAGGAGGATGTGGAAGAGTTGGTGGAGGAGAACAATGAAGAACTAACCACTGATGAGCTGCAAGATCATCTTCAACAGCAAGAGGCCAGACCTGAGGAAACTGCTTCGGAGGCGGGGAGAAAGAAATTGAAGAAGTTGTCTACTTCAAAGATTAAGGAAATGTGTGCAAAGTGGCTTGAAGTGCAAACCTTTATGGATGAAAATCACCCTCACACAGCTATTGCAAGCCATGCTGGTGACTATTACAATGACAATGTTGTGAACCGCTTTAGACAAATCATAAAGGAATGAGAGGTACAAAGCTCTATGGACAGATATGTTGTGCGACAGAGGTCCAGTGACTCTCAAGCTGGTCCTAGTGGCATTAAAAGTAGAAGGGAAGTAACCCCTGGAATAGGACTTGCTACCTAAAGTCCTAATGGAAGGGGATTCCCCTTCTAAACAATAACAACTTCCACACACTCCCCTCCTCCCATCCTATCAATCATCACCAGATCTTCAATAAAGGCAAGTGTCACGTATTCTATTCTTAGCAGAGTATTAACTGTGCATGTCTTCTTCAGTTTGCGTATTAAAATTAATATTTCATGTGGTAAAATTTTTTTTTTCAGACTTTTGGGTGTCTTGCATGGATTAATTTGATTTCCATTATTTCTTATGGGGAAAATTAATTCGCCTTACGATAATTTCGGCTCACGATGAGCTCTCAGGAACTGATTAACCCTTAAACTGTCCAAGCAGATCTATGTTCACATGCGTAGTGCTCCAAAAGTAGATCTACGTTTTTTTTTACATATTTTCAAATATAACAAAAAAAAGTAGATCAAAGTTTTTTTACATGTTTTCAAATGTAAAAAAAAAAAATCTACTTTTTTACATACTTTCAAATGTTGAAAAAACGTAAATCTATGTTTGGACAATTTAAAGGTTAATATCGTAAGGCGGGGGTCCACTGTACACAGTTACATGCAGTAACAAAAGACAAAATTGCAATGAATATCTTCATTTATACAAGGTTTCACCTAACATTGGGCTTTTACAACCACAAGCAAATGTAAGAAACAATGGCTTAAATACTCCACAGGGAGTGATATCACTTTTTCATGTGTCACTTCCTCAGGTTACCTAAAATTTGATTACCACAATGATCAGCTGTGATTTTGCAAATACTTAAATACCTTATTAACACATTAATGAAGGATGGGATAACTAGGTGGGTTTGCAGTCTTAGAAACAGTACCAACCTGTACTGTTTGTGGCTCTTGAAGCACTCGGTTGATGGTGTCTTGTAGGTTAGTACTTCCCTGTACTATGAGTGGGCGAAGAGATGATGTGGCCCATGCTTTGTTGGCCTCTTGTGACTTTGTATCCACCAAAGCTGATCCGACACGGGACAAACCACGCAACATCGTCACCAGGTCACTTCCTCGTGGTGGCTTGGCCATCTTACTGAAGGAGACACAACATATGTATCATGTGATACTTTCCCTCTCTGGTCATACTAGCAAGTGTACTGGTATAAACCTCGGTAATTAATACTGACAAGCTTTTTAAAAAGACACATGAGCAAACACTAGATCATACTTATTTTTAAAAAAAAAATTTCTGGGACCTTGACGATGATGATCAAGGTACCAGGACCAAGTGCAAAAAAATTATTATGCATTAATGGAGAGAAATCAAAGTGAAGCCCCGTTAAGAATGGTGTGCCACAGGGGCCAGTGTTGGGACCATTGTTATTTACAGTCTGCATAAACGACATAGATGGTGGAATAAATAGCTACATGAGTAAGTTTGCAGGCGATACTAAGATAGGCCATCAAATAATTTCTGAGGTGGGCTACAGGATGACCTGGATAGGTTGATGTGATGGTCGATGAAATGACAGATGCAATTCAATGCAAACGTGTAAGGTTCTAATCCTAGGAAAAGAAAATAGCTATGGTCCTTATAAGCTAACGAATTCTTTAAATCATTAAAATAGATTTTAAAGAGTGCATATAGTATGGGAAAATAGTGAGTGTTGTCAAGATAACTGACAACAATGGGATGCTTTCTACATACACTTCAACTGGTTATACACAAATAACCCGCACATAAAAGAGAGAAGCTTACGACGACGTTTCGGTCCGACTTGGACCATTGACTTTGTCAATGGTCCAAGTCGGACCGAAACGTCGTCGTAAGCTTCTCTCTTTTATGTGCGGGTTATTTGTGTATTGTTCCAGTCACGGTATTGTGCCTTTTTGTTATTTATTCAACTGGTTACCTTGATTTTATCCTGGAGCAGAGTAATACAAAACATCATTACTAACTGTAGGCAGATAGTGAGCTAGTTTTTCGAGCCTACTACTGATAATAATAATCTTGAAATATATGATATATAATGTTGTGCAGAATGTTATAGTGTATGCATAAGGCATTCATGACTTGTAGGGTAGCTTTTATTCTCTATATTATTATTATTATAATCAAAAAGAAGCGTTTTATTCTCTATAGTTTTAGTTTTCGGTAGTTGGTTGGTAGACAGCAACTGCCCAGGGAGTTACTACCGTCCTGCCAAGTGAGTGTAAAACGAAAACCTGTAATTGTTTTACATGATGGTAGGATTGCTGGTGTCCATTTTTCTGTCTCACAAACACGCAAGGTTTCAGGTACGTCTTGCTACTTCTACTTACACTTAGGTCACACTACACATACATGTACAAGCATATATATACACACCCCGCTGGGTTTTCTTCTATTTTCTTACTAGTTCTTGTTGTTTATTTCCTCTTACCTCCATGGAGAAGTGGAACAGAATTCTTCCTCCGTAAGCCATGCGTGTTGTAAGAGGCGACTAAAATGCCAGGAGCAAGGGGCTAGTAACCCCTTCTCCTGTATATATTTGTGGAAAATACTGTATATTTTCTGGAAATACGGTAATTTATAGGTAAAAAGATGCCCTATATTGTATTTTTAAAAGAAGTATGTTATCGAAAATGGGAAACTGGACCTGCGCCTGCGCAGACAGGACGGGCCATCTTGGTTTTGAATTTTGTACAAACGTTGGTGTAATGGGAAGAATTTTTCGTGCTCTAGAGGTTAAAATTGTGTTGACACCTCTCAAATAGGAGGCGAAATTGTTGGATGTGCATTCCTGCATAACTTGAGATATCAGACGACTGGACAAGACAGCTCCAGGAACCTCAGATAAGCTCTCTAGATTTGTGTATAATTCTGGCCAGTGTTTTCATAAATTTAGTTAGTGAGGTTTTTCTGAGCATGATACAACTTAATATCCAGTCAAATTGGTGAGTGATATTAAGATATATTTTCCTTCTGTTATGTATATGTGAATTTATATATAATAATTTTTTTAATATACAATCCATAAATTTATATATTTACCAGAATTCCTGATGTATAATTCATTTAATTAATAGGTCCAGAGCAACTTGTGGATATGACAGTGGTAGGTATCGAAGGGGGACATTTTTGCGACCTAGGTGTCCCAAATTCCTACGTGTCTAACTGATAAACAATAATTATCTATGTTCATTTACTGTTATGTACATAATTATACATACAGATAAATGCAATTTTCCACAATATTACTAAATTTAAAAGGAGAAACTTTCGTTTTTCCTTTTGGGCCACCCCGCCTCGGTGGGATACGGCCGGTGTGTTGAAAGAAGAAAGAAGTTTTAGTTTTCAATACACGAGGCTTCGTTATAATAAACCTCAGTCGTTGAGGAAAGTGAACCATCAGTACTACTTTCTCTTGCCTGAGCGTGGTGTACGCCAGACCACAGTGCACAGTCAAGATAAATAACAAGTGATGAGACAGTAGCCAGAATGTCAGCACGTGACATTGCAACTCTAAATTATAACGATTATATCACACTACTGCTCAAATTACAGTATCATAATATTGTGGATTTATTGATTTTACCTTTCAGCCTATTATTATTATTACCCTAACCACCTCTTGTAGTGATGAAGCTGATTCGTCCTTTGCCCTAGCGTACACCTTGCCTTGATATGATGCAGCCTAGTTGTTCTTTTGCCTAGCATACGCCTTCCCATGTAGCGATGTTTCCATATTTGTCCTCTCAGATTCACTCTTGTAGCTATGCAGCCTAGTCGTCCTTCCTCAGGCATCATTCTCTTATAGTGATACATCCTAGCTGTACTTGCTGTGGCTTGATATTGTGATGCAGCCTAGTTGTACTTCGTCTAGCCTACTCTTAGTTATATAAACCACGGAACGGGTGGGGTTTGAACCCATGGTAGCAATGTAGTCTAACTATTCTAGACTTCCCCATGCAATGATGCAATCTAGCCAATCTTCTGCCCTACTTCCCTTATTGTGATGCAGCCTGACGTTGTGAATCCTTTATGAGATAGTCATACTTTTAAATGCTCGTTACAGACATACTTTTAAATTCTCGTTAGACATACTTTTAAATGCTCGTTAGATAGACATGTTTTTAAATTCTGGGTTGAGCACATAATAAATAATTTCCATAAAATTTTCTTTCAGCAAAGCTTCAATAATCAGCTCGCTGTAAGTTTTTTGAACGTCCTGGATATTAACCTTTTAAAGGGGGATTCCGTGATGCTGTAGGGCTCGTGGTCCCAGGAATTAGAGCTACATTTCTTTCTAGAATCGAACCTGATTACCTCCCATTCCTCAGTCTGTACGACCCCTAGCAGTCTTCAAGGAGGCACTAGACAGGCACCTAAAGTCAGTACCTGACCAACCGGGCTGTGGTTCGCACGTCAGCTTGCGTGCGGCCAGCAGTAACAGCCTGGATGATCAGACCCTGATCCACAATGAGGCCTGGTCTCAGACCGGGCTGCGGGGGCGTTGACCCCCGAAACCCTCTCCAGGTATAGTGAAAGGCACACATGTCTCAGCGTATAATATGACGAGTTCATAACAGCCTAAATTTGTTCACACCCTTTGCATATGTAATATTTTTAAATAAATATTGGATTTCTAAGTATGTGTCCAGCTAGCCTGGGGTACGCCACCTCTACTATCTTACGTCATCTTAACGAAACAACACTTTCCTTGTTACTCCACTGCAGTTCCCGGGCGGGTCCAGACAAGGCTACTTACACCTGCTTCTCTGCTCACCTAACAGTAATTGTAAGTGTTTGTGTGATAGTTACTGTGGGATGTCTTCTGGGCAAAAGTAACAATGCATAAGAAACTGGTAGTAACCTAGGTGTTAGATAACAGATATCTACATACTGTTGTGTATTGAAGAGACGATGATTAAAATATTATAGGTAGATTATTATTATTATTATAATCAAGGGGGAAGCGCTAAACCCGGAGGATTATACAGCGCCGGGGGGGGATGTGGAAGGCATTCAGGCTTAATTCGGGGAACTGGAGCACAGATCCAATTCCCTAAATCAAGAGCCCCTCACCAACATCAAGAAACCTTCCTTGAGGGGTATTATAGGGAGAGCAAATCTGCAAACAGGTCTTATAATTAACAACACAAAAGGTGTATTATAATGGGCGATGAAACTTCAGCTGATTATGACGCTTGGAATAAGCAAGGATATATATGAATAGTGAACATATGGATAGAACAAGTGAATGATAAACAAATAGTTAATAAGGAACAATTGGATGAAGAACAAGTAAATGAAGATTTTATTCGGATTATTAACCCGAAGGGTTAATAACCCAGGAAAGGCACTTAGGCTTATTTCCAATGAGGTCCTTTGATAAACTTTCCCAGGAAGCAACCAATAACAGTCAACTAAGAACTATGTACCTACTTACTGCTAGGTGAACAGGGGCAACAGGTGTCTGTTGCACAAGTGTCTCAATTATTTTGGGGCAACAGGTGGAAGGATACATGTTCAACATTTCCACCCGTGCCGGGATCAAAACCGGGTTCTTCAGATGTGAGCCGAAGGTACTGCCACTTGATAAACAAGTGGATAAGCAACAAAAAAAATAAATGAGAAAAGTGGATAATGATTAAATACAGTGGGTATAAACTAGTAGTAGATGAGGAACAAGTAGCTGGGAAGATAGCTGATACGTGGCTGGGAGATGATGATGAGCTAAAATTGGAAAAAAAAAAGAGAAAAATACAGAAAGTGGGTGAAACATATATTTAAATATTTGAAAAGAATCGGGCAAAATAGAGAAGAAAAGAAGTACCAAGAAGAGATGGAACGGCGGATGGCAATGACGCTGCTGTGTGGATTCCACAATTGTTAGGTGATGCTTTACAACATTACAGGGCACTGACGATATATCCTTAATGAAAGGGAGAAGCGATAAACCCGTAGTGATCACAGCGTCTGGGGTATGGGAGATAATCAGGTTTGATCCAAGGAAAAAGGTTGTAGCCAAAATTCCTTGAATTAAGAGCCTTTCACAGGCATCAAGTATTGTATTGTTGCACAGGTCACCTAGCAACAAGCTACCGGTAGTAGTAGTAGTAAGCGTGCGTGATAGACAGTGGTAGTTTGTCATGCATGTGTGTGGCTTGGTTAAGCACAACGACCCGGTGGGGCCCCTTTACAAAAGTGTCGTGTCACTGTGTAGACTAACAGAAGTGTAGCTTCTGGAGTGTAGTTGCTTTCTAAGGCTCAGCCAAGACACACAGGTAGAGGAGGCAAGACGTACATGGAGACAGCCGTGAGAATATAATAGTACACAGTACCGTTAAGACAAGACAGATTCGTGCAACAATGGGGTAATTTTATTCCTAAATGTTTCTCCTACACAGTAGGCTTCTCCAGTAGAGTACAGAGGAGGCAGTAGAAGCAATGGAGATGTTAAAACTATGTAATCAGTTCATCACCCTCGTAATAGTAGTATTGAAGTGGTCAGTCCTTCAGACTGGAGAATTGTTCCACAGTCTGGAACAGTGTTCCAGGCTGAAGGACTGGCCACCTCAAAACTACTACTACGAGGATGATGAACTGATAACATCATTACTTCTCCACTGCTTCTACTTCTACACCTCTCTATCCGACTGAAGGAGCCTACTGTGTAGGGGAAACGTTTCGAAATAGATACCCAACTGTTGCACCTGTCTTACTTAATCTGTGTCCAGGCAGAAGTTGAAGAATCAAACGTTACAAACGTACAGAAAGACCAAGCACAAAGATTATTAGAACACTGACAACAGATGTAAGGCGACCTTACCCTCACCTGAAAAAGAAACCCGGGTTCTTTCGATTTCTAGACAAGCGCTCTATTTCTACACTAAGAACACCTACGGTCAATAGTGAATAGCAGTGATCAAAGAGAAAACGAGAACTATCTCAGTCTGGGAGATACAGTGACACATTTAATATCATAGTAAAGAACGTTGTGATTATTCCGTGCTTATATTATGCTGTGTATTAGCATCTGCGTAGTGTATCAGTGTGATTAATGTTCAATCTGCATTTTTATGCAGAGGGCCAGTGAAATCGTTACATCAGGCGAGAGATATTTATACAAGTGAGGCATTAGTTTAACGGACATTCGGAATCAGTGAACGGCATTTGTTACCAGACAAGGTTCTGGAGTACGTTAAATATCTGGAAGGTTACTCTCAACCAGCGGAGGACCTAGTTCATACAATGAAAAGCTGTAGTTACGGGTCATACATATAACTAAATATGCGTCAGGAAACACTTGTTCTGTTTTCTGACGAATTAAATGTTACCATTTACCTGCACAACTAAGTGATGGTTGTAATGTTTCTATAACTGCATGTGAAAAATCTTCGTAAATATCACTTGTACCTGTAGCACTGCCATCAGTGGTTAGGAGAGAGATAAGTTGATACCAACATAAAGGGAATAAAGACACTTATGCACAATCCAGTAAGATGCTGAACTATGCATCAGTGGCTGTATCCACAGTATCACCGTTCCTTCAAAAAGGGAAGTTCACTGTGTTATCTGCATTACCATTATTTTAATTCTCATGATTAAAACGGCGTTACAAGCACTCCCTTTTGCTGTATAATGTACAGTGACAAAATAAACAATAGTAACAAAACTGAGTGAATGAACGATGTCAGAATTATCTTGGGAGTATCAGCAGTAGTGTGTAAGGTGGCTACTTCTTGTCACTGTTTTACTCCTAGTTTCCCGCCACACAACTACTACGTCAACGTTACTTCACCTGTGGAATATACTTTGGTAACTGATACCGACAAATTGATTTAGAAAGACACGTGAACAAACACTAGGACGTATTAGAAAACGTTTAGGTCCTGGGACCTTGATCACTTTTTAACACGGTGAGGAATGCTGCTACTAGTGGGCCCCACCTCTCCTGTAGTCAAGATTTTCTGCCCCTCACCTTTGGCGGTGTGTCTTCATTTTTACACTTCAACTTCACATTGTTCCAGATCTATGGAGCAGAACTCTTCATTATTATTATAATAAAAAAGAAGCGCTAATCCACAAGGGCTATACAGCGCTGCAGGGTAGGGAAGGAAGCGAGGGCATTGGATGGCAGAAGGGAGGAGGGATGATCAGTAGGTTACAGAAAACAGCGGGGCAGGGGATAGTACGGGGGTAGGGGGTAGCAAGAGATTGAAGTAGAAAGGGCTGAAGGTATCAGAATTTGTGAAGTCAGTCAGTTGTTGTCAAAAAGTCAATGAGAGAGTCTGGATGAAAGGTTGGTCCATCAGCGAGAAGGGAAGGTAAAGAGAGAGCAGCAGAGCGAAGACGACGACTGAGGTAAATTTTGCGTGCTCGTTGATAAAGTGGGCAGTCCAACAGAATGTGGCTGACTGATAATGGAACTTGGCAATTCTCACAGAGAGGAGCAGGGCGCCTCTCCATGAGATATCCATGAGTAAGATGAGTATGGCCAATGCGAAGACGGGAGAGAGTAGTCTCCCAACCTCGACACTGGTGATAAGAAGACGGCCAGTAACCTATACTCGGTTTAATAGATTGAAGTTTGTTGCCGAGCATAGTAGACCAACGTTGTTGCCAACGGGTGTGAAGTTGGGAAGATATTGCAGCAAAATAGCCCGTAAATGGAATACCTCTACATGAAACTGGTAGGTCATGTACTGCTGACCGCACAGCAGTGTCTGCCTGTTCATTGCCCTGTACGTCAACATGACCAAGGACCCAACAAAAAACAATATCTTTATGCTTGGTAAAGATGCGGCGTAGCCAAAGTTGGATACGGAGGACTAAGGGGTGAGGTGTATCAAATTTCTGTATAGCCTGTAAAGCACTAAGGGAGTCTTGAGACAACCACAAATGATGACACAGGCATAGATGCAATACGGATAAGTGCTGTAAGGATGGCATACAATTCAGCAGTAAAAATACTAGCTGAAGATAGTAAATGCCCTTGTACGACGCTGTCCGGAAACACTGCTGCGAATCCTACGCCGTCAGAAGACTTAGAGCCATCTGTGTACACAGCAATGGCATGAGAATGAGTGAAAGAGGTCAAGAAAATGAGAGCAGGAAGCGACCGTAGACAGTTGGGCTTTCGAGCAAGGGAGAGAGAAAGAACAGACTCGAACAGCTGGAACTTCCCAGGGGGGTAGGGAAAAGTGAGATGCTACATGTACATAGAAAGGTGGTAATTGAAGAGAAGACAAGAGCGAATGAAGGCGAAGAGAGAAGGGACAGAGTAAACAGGGGCGGCGAACAAATAAAGAATGTCTACTAATATCAGTGACCATTCTATAAATGGAAGGATTGCGGAGATCACGAGAGCATACATAGTAGTGAAGGCAATGGGCATCACAGCGATCGGATAAGGATGGAACGTTCGCTTCTGCATAGAGGCTCTCGACAGGGGAAGAGCGAAAAGCACCAAGGCATAAATGTAATCCTTGGTGATAATGGGGTTAAGGCTAGAGAGAGTAGCAGGAGATGCCGCTGAATAGATCTGGTCACCATAATCAAGTTTCGATAAGATAAGGGTGGAATGTAGGCAAAGGAGGGTTCGACGATCAGCTCCCCATGAAAGATGAGCAAGGGTTTTAAGGAGGTTCAGCCGGCTGTGGCAAGTTGCCTTCAGAGAGGTAATGTGAGGTTTCCAGGATAACCTACGATCAAAGAGGAGGCCCAGAAACTTGACTGTATCATGTTCAGGGATACGGGAGCCATAGAGGTACAAAGGATGATCGGAGATGACAGAGCGTCTAGTGAAAGTAATTTGGTGGGTTTTAGTGCTGGAAAATTTAAACCCACGTGTGGTGGCCCAATTGGAAACACGGTCGACTGCATGCTGGAGAGAAACTGTAATAAGGTGACAGTCAGCGCCTGCACAGGCAATAGCGAAGTCATCAACATAGAGTGATGACCAAATATTTGATGGAAGACTAGAGGCCAAATCATTAATAACAAGGAGAAAAAGTGTTGTGCTCAGAACACATCCCTGGGGGACACCTTCAGCTTGGATAAAGTCCGGGGAGAGCACATTATTAACCCGAACACGGAAATGCCTGTCAGTTAAAAAGTTCTTAAGGAAGGATGGTAGATTGCCTCGAAGGCCTAAAGAGTGGGCTTGGGCTAAAATATTATACCTCCAAGTTGTGTAATATGCCTTCTCAAGGTCAAAAAATATGGCAATAACTGAGTGGTTATTCGCAAAGGCATTACGAACATACATATCCAAGCGTAGTAAGGGGTCTATGGTAGAACGTCCCTTACGAAAGCCATATTGACGAGTGGAGAGACTGTTGTGTGTCTCTAAATACCACACTAAACGTCTATTTACTAGGCATTCCATCACTTTGCAAACTGCACTGGTAAGAGCAATGGGACGACAGTGGGAGGTTTCATGTCCCGTAGTGCCTGGTTTGCGGAAAGGGAGAACAATGGCGGATTTCCACAGCTGTGGAAGAACTCCTTGTGACCAAATAAGATTGTAAAGGCATAATAGGACTGCAAGGGCTGACTGATGTAAATGTTGTAGCATACGAATATGAATGTCGTCGGGCCCAGCTGCCGATGATCGGCAAGCTGAGAGTGTTGCCTCCAGTTCTTGAAGTGTAAAAGGCACATTATACTGTTCTTCTCTGAGAGAAGAAAAGTCCAAGGGTGCTAACTCTCTGGCAGACTTTGAGGAAAGAAATGAGAGGCATAGATGGAGTCCCTGAGAAATACGGACCAGATGATTGCCAATTTCATTGGCAACATCTAGTGGGTTTGCTATATCAACACCGGCAACCCGCAGAACAGGAGCCGGGTCAGGAGAATATTTACCACTCAGCTTCGTTCTTTTTTCCAGACTGCACTCATAGAGGAAGCAGAGGTGATGGTGGAGACATAATCTTGCCAGCAAGTGCGTTTAGCATCACGAATGACACGGCGAGCGATCGCACGCTTCTGCTTAAATTCAAGAAGTCTCTCTGTGGTTCTATTGTACCGGTACCTGCCCCATGCAGCGCGTTTCAAACGTACTGCACGAGCACAAGCAGGAGACCACCAAGGCACGCATTTCTGAGAATGCCTGCCTGAAGTTTGGGGTATAGAATGAGAAGCTGCAGTTAAAACGGAGGACGAGAAGAGGTGTAAAAGCTCATCGATGGAGGACGAAGAAGGAACCTCTCTAAAAACAGTTAGGTGTGAGTAAAGGTTCCAATTTCCCTGATCAAATTGCCAGCGTGGGATGCGAAGAGGTGGTGAATATGAAGGGGAAGTAAGAATGATTGGGAAATGATCGCTGTCATGTAAGTCCGGAAGAACAGACCAAGTGAAGTCTAATGCGGCGGAGGAAGAGCAGACTGAGAGATCGATGCAAGAGAGAGTGTGAGTCCGAGGATCAAAATGGGTGTGAGTACTTGTATTTAAAACATGGAGGGGGTGGGTGGCAACAAAAGCCTCTAACTGAATGCCATGGGAATCACAGTGAGACACCCCCCAGAGGAAATGGTGGGCATTAAAATCACCAAGTAACAGAATCGGTGGTGGTAATGACGAAACAAGAAAGGCAATATCCAGAATAGATAATGCCCGAGAAGGAGAGAGATATAAAGAACAGAGCGTATACCACCTATGCAAGTGGATACGGGCTGCTGTGTAATGCAGCGAAGTACGAACAAATAGCTGATGGTACGGAATATCAGTGCGTAGAAGAAGGGCACTTTCATTAAAGGTCCCATCAGGAAAAGGATCTGAAGAATACAATAAATTATAGCCTGAAATGGGAGAGATAACAGCAGAGTGTAATTTTGGTTCCTGTAAGCAAACACCAACAGGGGAAAACTGGGAGAGTAACATCTGAAGCTCACCCCGATTACCCCTGAGGCCGCGTATATTCCACTGTAAATAGGCCATGATTGGCAATGATAAAGATACCTGAAATCCGCAGGTAAGGGTTCCTACGGACTAGAGGGGTTAGAAAAGTCCACATGCGGAGGCAGTGGAAAATGTTCAAGCAGCGAAGGAACGGTGCGCTGTGAAGAAAGGAGTTGCGCAGATGGAGTAGAGGAGAGAGAAGGAGCGGAGGGTGGATCAGTGTCCATTGATGGTTTGGTCTCTGCAATATATTCAGAGATTGCTTCAAGTGTTTCAGAATTCAGAGACGTCATATGGGAGACAATATTGGAAATGGTAGGGGGAGGATGAGTAAAGATTGGAACTGTAATGGACTACCAAGGTACGGGGGGACGGAAGGGTGGAGGGAACTGGAGAAGCGTGGAAGGGGACAGAAGAGGCAGAAACCTGGGAGGTGGCAGAAGAGGAAGAAACTTGGGAGGGAACAGGGGAGGAAGGTACAGTACGAGGAGGAGGGTGAACCTCTACACTTGTAACAGAGCCAGTGAGAGGGGGAGAACCAGGTACAGAGACAGGGAAGGGAAAATGAGGAGGTGGAAGATGGGTAGGTGTTAACGGACCTTTTTTTGACTTTTGAGAAGTAGAGGGACGATTGGGAGGAGGTGTCATACGAGATCTCGTCGCTACTGAGGCTTGTGAGAGAGAACACGAAGAAGCAAGATCAGACTGAGACGTTGAAGTAGGGACGTCTGAGCCGAGGACAGCAAAAGAATTAGCTACAGGAGTGACTATGGGAGAGGTAACCACAGAGGTGGATGCAGAAGATGGAATACCAGAAGTGGGGGGAAGTTTTGAAACACGGGAATAAGAAACACGGGGTAGTCTCCCTTGGAGGCGGAGATGAGAAACTGCCATGGCATAAGGGAGACCTTCTGCCTCTTTTAGGTAACGGATTTCCCGCTCGTTTAAGTAGACTTGACAACGGCGAGAGTACGAAGGGTGAGCCTCATGACAATTAAGCCAAGAGGGAGGTCGATTGCAAGACGTATTAGAATGGTCATCGGCACCACAGACTGGGCATTCGGCGATAGATCTGCAATATTTCGCTGGATGGCCAAATCGCCAGCAATTTCTACACTGTTGTGGTGTAGGGATCACCTCTCGAACTTGTAACCGATGTCCTGCTACATAAACTGAGGATGGGAGTTCACGGCTGTCAAAAGTTAAACGAGCCACATTGCTTGGGTATCGTCTCCGCCCGTGGGCAGGAAGAACGTAAGTGTCTACCTTGAGGATTGGGAGATCTTGGAGTTCCAGCTGTTCAAGAATGTCAGTGGCACATGTCTGGAAATTTTGTTGAACTATGGTATGGGGCAGAATGATGGTACCACTACAAGAATTGAGGGAATGATGCTTTTCAATAGTTACAGGAACAGTATCGATATGGGAAAGACGAGAAAGCTCATGAGCCTGGGTAGCATTCTGTACGGTGACGATGCGCGTACCGCTCTTAAGAGCATGAAAAGAAATATCTTTACCAACATGGCGTAGGAGTGCCTTGCCAATACTGTGGTCAGAAAGATAGGCAGTAGAGGAAGTCGGTCGTAAAGTGAAGAATTTAGTCCATTGTGCGATCTGAAACTGAGCGTGGAAAGGTAGTGAAGGACGTGTCGATCTTTTCTGAGAAGAACGAGAAGGTGGAGAAGTATCATCAGCAGGTAATTGTCGTTGTCGTTTAGGCGTGGGACCAGAGTTGGTCCGACGTGGAACAGGCCGGCGATTCGAAAGTTGCCGCACCGTAGAGGGAGAGGCCGGAAGCATAGTCAGAGGAGAGCGAAGGTCAGATAAATCGAAGGAGTCAGTCGAGGCCTCAGTACCTGAAGCGGGTGAGGCAACAGCACCGGCAAGAGGTACAGAGGCATGAGGAGTGTCCGAAGAGTGGTCCAAAGACGAGGCGGGGTCAGAACGGGGTGCGGTATCAAGAAGGGGCCCGGGGGTAGCAGGTTCATGGACTAGGGCTACCATGGTTAGGTTACTTCTTTCTTTTTGTTTTTAAGAAAAAAAAAGAAAGAAGAAAAGAAAATAAAAATAAAAAAAAGAATAAAATAAGGGGGGAACGGGGAGGGATAGTTCCTAGGAGGAATGAAAGGGCCAGAAATCTCCCTCCGTGCCCAAGAGGACCTCAGCACTGCAAGTAGCGCAGATGCAGCATGGAACCCGTGCCATACCCTACCCATCATGCCAGTAAACCGGCAATCCGGGATAGGAACCTCACATCTGCCGAGCTACCTCGGTGGACAAAAGAGAGGGCGGCCGGAAATCTGCCACAAAGCATACCTCCTTCGGCCACCACCCCTGGAATCCGAAAGGTGGCTTCCAGAGATATACCCGTCGCCCGAGAGACACCCGAAGCCACCCTCTGGGATACCAGAGAGGGATCAGGACATCCCCAGGCAATCTAGATTCCACGGCAAACTACGCCACTGCCAAGAACCTCAACGGGATGGACTCCAGTACCCTTTCCCCTACCTAGGAACTAGCGTGCCTGTGAAAAAAAAAAAAAAAGGCCAAAAAGGAAGGGCAAAAGGGAGGGGTGGGGAGGAGGAGGAGGAAAGGAAAAAGGGGAGGATGGGATAGGGAACGGGGGATTTGGGGGTAATTAGGTTCGGTCTGAGGAAGTAGACCGACAGGTCTAATTCCTCAGACCAAGAGCCTCTTCACCACGCCAAGGAGCCCCCCTTGAAGAGGAACTCTTCTCCAGGCTGAGGGATTGACAACCTCAGAACTACTTCGGCGAGGGTATTGAATATCAGTGTTATATTCACATGTAACCGTCATAAAGAATAGGGTAGCAAAACTCTGCTGGTGTATCCAGTTTTGTTAAATAATAAAAAAAAAAGTACTGCATCTTGTCGGTATTATACACTATTTATGTGCAACTTGTCAGACCACAACATCATGGAATCTTGGTACAGAGGACATCCACACAACCTTGTTTTTTACTTCTGTACACCATTCTGATATTCGGTCTGTCACACACTGCAACACAATAGCATCTTGGACAACTTTTTCAAGTGAGAATGGTTGGATTTGAGAGGGACATGACCTCTCAATAAATACATTCTTTATTCTACCATTGGACAACACCTCTCCTGACAGTATGTATTTCAGGCTCCATACTGTCGCTTAAACTTCACATTGTTTCAGACTATGGAACAAAACTCTTCTCCCGGCTGAGGGACTGACCACCTCAAAACTTCGTCTTCAAGGGTGATGGACTAATTACATTGTCTTCACATCTTGACTGCTCCTGCCAATTTTTTTTGTTTGTACTCAATTGAAGATTATTTTTTTTTTATAATCAAAAAGAAGCGCTGAACCACAAGGGCTACTCGACTGAAGAAACCTAATGTGTAGGCGAAACGTTTCGGAATATAGATGCCTAACTGTTGCATATGTTTGGGACAAAATGTCTCCTAATTATGTCAAGTGTTGCATTTGTATTTTTATTCCACAGAATACATGTACACACTCAGAAGAGCCTGGTTGTGGTGGCATGGGCAAGGGGGTGGCTGGAGTGGGCAACAAATGTGGTACTGCCTGCTCGTGTCCTGGGTTGTCATCACTACTCATGTTATCCTCTTCACACCAAGCCACACTCAACGTTCATCATTAAATCAAGCCTGTTATGACTATAGTAACGAAAGCAAGACCTATCATCTTCCCAACACATGCTGTCGACTCCACATCTACACCAAAGAAGATGTTCTTGCCTGTGTTCATACAGCAACAGATAATTGGACTCTCCCGAAATGGTACGGTAATATGCATAGGCTTACTGTAGTTTGAGGGCCATGCATTTTTGCTTATAATCCTAATGTTATGAAATATAAATGAACCTGAATATTATTATTATTATTATTATTATAAAAAAGAAGCACTAAACCTATGAACCTGAATAGCCTGATAATTATTCACAACTTTTAACATTGTCTTTGTGTTATGTAGAGATGGCCCTTAATGGGAGGAGCTTTAATTCTGAAGGGTTCTTGAGCCAAAGAATTAGAGCTATTCTCCTATTAGTTCAAACCTGAATACATTCCATTTTGCAGGCACTGTATGATCACTACAGGTTTCATGTTTCCCCCTGATTATAATATCTGGAGATAAGTTTTATATATGTTATGTGGTATAGATTAAGGTTAGACTGTCTAGTGGCAGGAAATTCCAATAATACTCATTGTGTATCTTCAATCCCAAAAGTTAATACTCTTAAAAATATGTAACAAGCCAACTTTTATTTGTCAAAGATGGCAATTTATCCTACATGTCTTAAATTCAAATATCCAGACCCAAGAGTGTGTTAGACTCATAAATACTGTAATGTTCTTGGGTAGGTAATAATTATGTATAAAATACTGATAGATTGAGAAAGACAAATGCAATTACATAAAACTTTATTGTGACTGTAAGGTCCCTGTATGGGTGAAACATGTCAATAAAGTTTACATGTAACTGCACTTATGTCCGTTTTTCATTGTAAAGTCCCTATACTGACTAGGCAACTTGCCCTTGCTAGGACCTTGTACAAAAATTTGACATTCCAGAAATCAGACAGAAGCACGGGAAAAGTTTAATAAAAAAAAAATGTTTCCAGGTTTTTAGGTAAAGAGGTAAACAAAAAGAATCCTAGTGGCAAAAGTCAGGGCATGGAAGAAAAGGACCACTTCCATAGCCCAAATGAATACCTGTTACACTTCCATCAACCCAAAATCAAAAGATCCCCCCGAGCACCTCATCCTGAAGCAATATACAAATTCTCCCAGGATTCATCAAATACTTCCAGCTTGTCCAAAGGATGGTTGTGGGCAATTGTGGGAGACTCAAGAATGAGACAGTTCTTCAGTGCTTTGGTGACTCTGCTTAATTCTCCAAGACTAAAGTACAGAAAAACATCAACAGGGGTATAGAATTTTCTTAGTTATAGGTTCCCAACCTGTGGTCTACAGACCCATACTGGTTACATGGGAAAGCTGCATAGCATTACAATAATAACTCCAGTTGACCACCACTTATCTGTAGTCTAACTATAGGTAGACTTCTTAAGGATTAACCTCGAGTGACTAAAATGCTTCTCAGAAAAGTTATCAAATGCTGATCTAATTTTTATATACCACCGAAGTCTCGGGTAATACTCCAGTCACCCACACCACATTACCTTAAAAACTGCCATTACTACTGCTCAGGAGAAAACGTGCAGCTGTGAATTCCATATTTACTGGACACCAAGTTCCATTATTATTATGTTGATAAATCAACTCAGTTTTATGATTCTACACCTATTGTGTAGTGACTGATAAGAATTGTTTGTAAGAGGTGTTAGAAGTGCATTATTTGCAGACAGTATTCCTGGCAGCTTAATCCTTTATATGCAGTAGTGAAGAGAGATTCACTAATATTGAACAATAAAGTAGAATTACTACATACCTTGGAGCATGGTGTGTGTGAAGCCCATGATACTCTTATGTAAAAAACGAATGTTTATGATTGAAGATACGGAAAGAAAAACTTCTGAAATACCATGTTATTATGAAAGTGATTGTGTTAATGTGTTAAGATTGAATTAGTGTAAATTTGTAATTGCTCTGCTAGCAAAGATGATAAACTGGTTTCACGGGAATTACAGCAAAAATGTGCATCTTTCTGGGAAGATTTTGAAAAAGGCCAGATATTTTTACAAAGAGCTAAATATTGAAAAGACAGTCGACTATAGAAACAGTAGCTGCATAAGTTCATTAAGTGCTACAGTACCATACTGTACTTGTTTTGTTAAAAAAAAAAAAGTAAAAATAGCATCCATATACGATAATGTTGTTGAATAATGAAGTACCACAATATTGGGATGATATTCTTTATTTGGTAAAAGAACACAATTTTAACTCCCAAGCAAATCAATAATGCAAACAGGCAGGACTATTTTGAAAATATATTGTATGGCAATCTCTCATATGCAGCTATGATAAATTGATGACTGGGGTGAAAAAAAGAAGAGACTAATTAACTATGATGCATTTACATGCAGCTGGCATTAAAATGCAAATTACTGTTCAGATAATTGGAAAAAGCTTTTGCCCATGCATACTCAAGGGTATAAAATTTTGTCAGTTATTTAACTCACCAATCAGTCCTGGATTATACAAGAATCTACCGGTCAATGTTTTCTTAAACATTTTGTGTACTAGGCTAGGAAGCATTGCAGAAACATTTGGTTTCATGTGTTATCTAACTGCACATTCTTAATCCAGTCCACAGATCAAGGAGTAATTAAGAGCTTGAAAACAATATGCTATACTGTACTGAAATAAAAATTAGGGGCTATGACAGATTTGGGAAACAATGCACCATTAAACCCTTAACACATTTGGACTGTATGACCCTTGTGGGTTTAGGGCTTAGTTTTGATTGAAATAATCAGGGAAAAATCCACTATTAAACATTCACATTAAAACAATATACAATCCTTAGAATGCGTGGTACAAATCTGACGACAGTGATTAGGATACTACTGTATATTATACATATAAGACTTCATTTCCAACTGCAATTCTGAATGTTATAGAAAGTCTCTGGGCTCTTGAGTTCACTATAGTGGTGGTTGACTGTAGTTGCCAGTGGTAATCTGCTCAAATTTGGAGCCTGAGAAAGGTCTGCACAACAAAAAGAAGGTTGGGAACCACTGTTTTTAAATATTAATAATTAAGCCTCTTTTATCTACAGTAATTTTTAATTAATTTCAGAATTGTGCTGATTGTTCTTATAATTACAATACAGTTGGGAAATTAAATAAAAATGAGAAGAGGAATAATAAAATATGTTTTCAGGTGGATAGATTTTATATTTTGCCCTGAGGGATGAGTTAATTGGGCAGCAACACTCATCCAGTGACAGAACACTGCCAGAAAGGCAGTACATACCAACCCAAAATAATTGACATGCCATTGGTAATATTAATGCCATCCTTGTCTCAGTATAGTAATCCTGACACGCTGAAAGGAATGTCCCTCGGAAAAGTATACTATACAGTATGTGAATATGTGAAAAAATGAGAGCCTTTTGGAAACAAGGGCTTTGAACAAACTGCTCAGATGTAAGTGAATGGTTCAAGGCTACAGTACTGAAAGAATCAAAAGGAAAGGAGGGGTAAAAAAAAAAAGTAGAAGGTAAGAGGGAAATAAGAGTAAATTGGAAAGATAAATGATTATTGGGATACGAAAAGTTTAGCAGTGAATGAAGTTGCTACTTTTCCAAAGTTAAGAATGCTTGCATGCGATATGACATATGAAATCCTGCTTCACAGGGCTCGTATTATTGTACCCTAAAGTGATTACACAGACATTACATAAAAAAAGCAAGCATTCATTATTTGTAAATCATAAATATGTTACATTTAATGACAACATTAATATCCTAAATCCTATGAGATTTCAAATGCTTACATCAAGGCTAACCTTATTCATCTTGCATTTTTAGGGAAAATGGCGCAGCGTGCATGAATTAACTGAAAACTTACGCATAGGCAAATTACATGAAGACATTGAGGTGTACCACATGGATGTACCTTTACGAATCGTATTTCACTGGGATCCACTACTGTTACACCTGCCAAAACTCATGCACCAATGGACAGACAATGAACAGCAGAAGCCAACTTTGCTGATTTTAGGTGAGCACAGTACTCTACTCATGAAAAACAGCACTGGAAGTAAAATATTAACTAATAATAGTAATAATCTTTATTTCTACAAGTACATATACAAGGTATACAGGCCTGGCTGACATCAGTGACATACAGTAGTCTCCCCATATCCAAGGGGGATATGTACATTCCAAGACCTACTGTGGATACCCAAAACCGTAGATAGTAGCGAACTCCATATAAAAGTAGTTTTTCGTCGACGTACATACCTATGATAGTTTAATTGATAAATTACACACAATAAGTGGAGAATTAGCACTTTTTCACTGATGGGAAGCACTTCGTGGCTTCTCTTAGGCTTTGAAGAACTGCCACCATCACTACTTTTGTCCTTTGGGCCATTATTAAGCAAAATTAGGGCTTATCTTTGGGCCATGATAGACCGTGGATAACAAACTGAATCCGTGGATATGGGGTTTCTACTGTACTACTTTTAAAAAAACCCTTGTTATGCAGAGATTTTGGGTAAATTAGGTCAGTTTTGTCCCCAGGATGTGACTTACACCAATCGACTAAAACCCAGGTACCTATTTTACTGATAAGCAAACATGGACAGCAGATGCTTTAAGGAAACATGTCCTAATGTTTACACCTATACTGTACCAGGGATCAACCCTCGGACCTCAGTGTGTGAGCTGAGTGCACTAGCAATTGAGGTGTGGGACAGCTTATCAATATATCTCTGCTGAAAATACCTGGCATGTGGAGCTATACAAAATGGATTACTGCACATTACATATAGTACAATAAAGAATTGGAAGTAAAAAAAAAAAATGGTTTGATTTAGTAAGGAAATGCCACATGTAGCAGATATTATCTACTCCTGAAAATGAAAATTATGCCCACAATGTGACTTTACCTACTTGCAAGGTTCAGGGCTTCACTGGATGAGGACGACCCTTCACACATACCGTTCTGCTGGACCTCAGGCTGCATTAGACAAGTTTAAACTACATATGGACACACTCCTTCCCCAGTTGGTCAGCTTTGCCAAGTCAACCTACACTATTATACAACTACAAGACCACATACAGGTAACAGCCATGTTGTACCTCTTAATATGGCCTTTACATAATCAACACTGTCTTAAGTTACAGTGAATGGTGTAAATTAAAACTCCCCATTGATTCTTACCTTAATTATTTTATATTTATTTATTATGTTTAGGCTTAATTTCCAACTAAATGATGTATAATTAGTATGCAGTACAGTACCATAGAAAGAATAAATTTCCTTGTCTTTATATTAATTAAATTTACTTAAGACTTTACATTTGATTGATTCAAAATTAAATTTTTAAAGTTGATTATGGCAATTAGTAAAGCATGTACTCGTCAAATACAGTACATAATTACATTCACCCTTTAATTTTGTTGTGTTTCCACTGTACACATCAGTCATTACAATACCAGTAATTCTTCATATTCCATTGACACCATAATACAGTTGAGCATGAAAAGTTCAGATTGATCTGGGCCAGAGGTATTCTGAACTTGTGATCCATCCTGTCTTAACAGATTGAGAATATATATCTCAGTTTGCTCAAATTATTAAACATTCTGCTAGTTTGCCTTCCATTTTATCAACTGAGAATAAGAAACTATCAGAACTACCCTATAAAGTCCACAGAAGTCAGTAGTTTGGCCAATTTTACACAAAATTCAAGAAATTCCAAGTTTAAAACAGAATCCCAAAATCACTGTCGGCATATTACACTAGCCCTCTTTTTTAATCCATCATTGCACAAAATATTGATGCTCTCACCCTATTTGTAGGATAAAATATAACCAGGATTGATTGGTCATGGTTTGGAGTATCCCAATAATTGCAGCAGATCTAGTAAAACAGACCAGGGATTGTACGGGGAGCCTTACCCCTCCTCAGGAAAATCGTCCAAAATCTAATATTTATGCCACCTTGAGCCCTATTTCAAGCTACTTCCAGTCCTGAAATCGACCAAAATCGTCTCTATTTCAGTAGTATATCTTTCTTTCTATTAAATGATAGCAAGAAACAGCCAATAAGTCCATAAAAACCATCCTAGAAAACACCTCAAAGTTGATATTTTAAACCATACATAAGGTCAAAGGTTTACTTTTCCCATCATGTACTGCATGGGGCAGGATTTTTTTAATACTGAATACACTCACAGCACATACCCATTCTCTCATGTCTAGGCCAAATTTTACCACTCAACATATTTGAGGTAACAGTACATGAGTGACACTGGCTTTGCTAACATAGATCTGTTTAAGAGATGGTGAAAGGGTTAAATCGAAATCAATTTAAACAGTGGACTGTAACAATAACAGACAGATCTGGATTAAACAGCTTTGTCCATCCACAGATTTTATCCAGTAAATCAGGCTCTGTTAAATCAAAGTTTCACTGTATAGGTTAATATACATTAATCTAACTAAACTTAACCTTATCATGAATAATGAATATGTATAGTATTAAAATTTCATCAAGAGAGTACTGAAATGCATAATTTGCAGTTCATTTGAAACTGGCTGCCTGAACTGAAGAATAGATAGTATCAGACAAATTCTGATGTATGTACTGTATTATTCTTTTTCCTTTTCCTCTAAAGGAATCACACATCTTCAAAAAATACCAAGGGGCCTACTCCAACAACAACATCGACCTGTATAACAACTTTATCTCATCGAGTCTTATAGGCTCCAGTGTTGCCGTTTGGGATAGTAACATACCTTTCTCACAAGCCTATCATGCCCACTGTTTAACAAAATACAGAAAATCATTTGATATGTTATGGGATTGTGATAATCCTCTGCACACAGGATTTGTCATGGTAGAGAAATATGCCAATATGTTTCTTAATGATATCTGCAATTTCTATATTGACTTAGATTCCACCTATTGTTGATGTGAGTGTGGGTCATGTCTTGTTTTCATTATTTTATGTTAAAATTAAATAAATTAAAATATATGAAAATAATAGTTTGTTTTATGTACTGTACTAGTCTATCCAAATTATAAAATAAATTTAACATGTGTCTATATCAACATGCATCCTGTTACAGTAATATCACTTGTCAGATGCATGGTAGGAACTGTAGCTCAACTTCTTTAACCAGACCTGAAGAAGGACCGGGCACTGTAGTTCCAATTCTTTAGTTAGGGATGTAGCAGGTCCAGAAACTGTACCTAAGTTTTCTACAATAGGCATGTAAGTCCAGGAAATACAGCTGGTTTGTGGGTACACATTAATGCCAAACCTGTAGCCACTTGACAACCACTTTGAGAAAACAGCAAAAAATTTTTAATTCCAAGATTTTTATTTTTATACACTGATTGCACTTTAAATTAATCTTTAAGTGTTATTTCTTAGTATGGAGTCTATGGTTCTTTGTGGTATTTTATCCTGATTCTCTGTGGTAATTAGCAAGACCTTTTAAATTTTACCCTGCATACTAATAAATCTGCCTCGGTGGGAGACGGCCGACTTGTCGAAAAAAAAAAAAAAAAAAACTAATAAATCTGTACCATATAGAAGAACACAGTCTTGGTACCATGAACATGAAGTGTCAGTTGAAAGTTACACTAGCTACACCTCTGTATTTGCTGAATTAGAAAATACTGTGTATGAAATAATGAAGACAAATTGTGCAACTGCCAGTTTTCAACACGAGTGACAACGCTACAACTTATGCAGTCATTAAGAGGAGAAAATACCTTTAAGAAATTACCTGGAGTTTATCTGGAGAGAGTTCCGGGGGTCAACGCCCCCACGGCCCAGTCTGTGACCAGGCCTCATGGTGGATCAGAGCCTGATCAACCAGGCTGTTACTGGTGGCTGCACACAATCCAACGTACAAGCCACACCCCGGCTGGTCAGGTACCGACTTTAGGTGCTTGTCCAGTGCCTGCTTGAAGACAGCCAGGGGTCTATTGGTAATCCCCCTTATGTATGCTGGGAGGCAGTTGAACAGTCTTGGGTCCCTGATACTTATTGTTATCTCTTAACGTGCTAATGACACCCCTGCTATTCATTGGGGGGATGTTGCATCGTCTGCCGAGTCTTTTGCTTTCATAGTGAGTGATT
The DNA here is from genome assembly GCF_038502225.1 of Cherax quadricarinatus. NCBI lineage: Eukaryota > Metazoa > Arthropoda > Malacostraca > Decapoda > Parastacidae > Cherax > Cherax quadricarinatus. The sequence continues at coordinate 17,101,661 of NC_091357.1, forward strand.
TTCATGTGCAAGTTCAGTACTAGTCCCTCTAGGATTTTCCAGGTGTATATAATCATGTATCTGTCCCGCCTGCATTCCAGGGAGTACAGGTTCAGGAACTTCAAGCGCTCCCAGTAATTGAGGTGTTTTATCTCCGTTAGGCATGCTGTGAAGGTTCTCTGTACATTTTCTAGGTCAGCAATTTCATCAGCCTTGAAAGGTGCTGTTGGTGTGCAGCAATATTCCAGCCTAGATAGAACAAGCAACCTGAAGAGTCATCATGGGCTTGGCATCCCTAGTTTTGAAGGTTCTCATTATCCATCCTGTCATTCTAGCAGATGCAATTGATACAATGTTATGGTCCTTGAAGGTGAGGTTCTCCGACATGATCACCCCCAGGTCTCTGACATTAGTTTTTCGCTATATTTTGTGGCTGGAATTTGTTTTATACTCTGATGAAGAGGACGACAAAATTCTGTGATAATCACATTTTTCCAGCTTGGTATTTATTTATTTATTAATTTGAACATGATACAGTGAAGTACAAAAGAATACAGTAAAATGCAGCATGCCAAAGCCACTTGAATGCATAGCATTACAGGCAGGCTTAAAATTAACTTAAGATTAACTAAGCAATGATATATTCAGTGGTACAAAAATTATTGTAAAACAGAAGATTGAATACACAATCAAGACTGACTTCTCATACATTTCCATTACTTGAAAAATAACAGAATGGAAGAGACAGTTGAGAGAACTAGTAAAACTGGTAAAGGGCAGCATAAACCTTTGTCATAGAAAGGCTTCTAACTCACACCTAGAAATCTTTTGGCAGCATTATAATCTGTCTTGCTTCATTATCAAGTCATAACTGTTTCCACTTGATAATGGTTTGTCTTGGACCATTATCAGGTTACAACAGTTGTGTGTTGATAATGGTATAAGATAGTTCATAATGCTGTTTAAAGTTAACTCTCTTAAGTCTGGGATATTTGTGCTATGATATTATCATCATTACCAATATACTGAAAGAACAAGTGTTAAACCTATATGGGTCATACAGACAATCTTAAGTGAAACAACTGGCTCATGATGTCTTGCCCATGAATGGAGTGAAGCTGGAATGGGGACCAACCATAAGTGGCATTCTTGTTGTTCATAATCTACATTAATGACCTTGATGAGGGGAAGTAATAGCAACATAGCAAGTATATTCTCTGACAACAGAAAAATAAGCAGGGTAATAAATTCAGAGGATATAGTAAAACTTGAGAAGGATCTGTATACATTAATGACATGGATCAAAATGATGGCAAATGCAGTTAGATATGGAAAAATGCAAAGTCCCAGTCCTTGGGAATGAAAGTAACTCTGGCACCTACAAAGTGAATAATGTAGAACTTGATCATACTGGATGTGAAAAAGACTAGTCCTTGTTAGCAAAAATCTGAAGGCGAGACAACAATGCCTAAATGTTCAACAGGTACAAATGAAAGACATCCAAAAAAGTACTCAAAACAATGGATTCAAGTTGCATAAATATAGATTTGGCAAGAGTATAGGAGAATGCTGATTTTGCAGTTACAAATGAGTTAAACAAGCTGTCAAGTAATCAATGAACTTTATATAATCAGGGAAAGAGGATACACCCATAAGGTTATATGGCACCCAAGGCACTGGACAGAATCAGGCTTAATCTGAGGAAGGGAAGGATAGGTTAAATTCCTTGTATCAAGAGCACCTCACCAGCCTCAAATATATACTGTACAGTAAGTAGAGATGGATTTGAGAAGTATGTCTCATATGGGCCAGCATGCCTACTGCTGTTTCTCTCTTATTATGTTCTTATATTAAATAAAAAAATGGCAAATAGGTTTTGCATACAAATAGCAAATCTTTACGATTACAATCTAGGCTAATACAGTGGAACCTTGAAAATCGAACGTACCAAATATCGAACGTTTCGAAAATAAGACCATTTTTTCGGACAAACTGTGTACTAAAAATCGAACGCGTTTCAAATTTCGGACCGCCAGGTACGGGACCTGTCCGCTGGCCCGCTCTGTCCGTCCCCATGCAGGCGCCGTGAGCAGTCTAGCTTTGTTTATGCTTGAGTGAACACTAACCTGCGCTCTCATTCACACATTTTACGATTATTTTGTTGTGTTTAGTGCTCGTGGGACTGCGAAATAAGCTGCCATGGACCCAAAGAAACTTGCTAGCAGTACCCCTGTGGTAAAGAAAGTGAGAAATGCCATAGATGTGAAGAAGGAAATTAAGACACATGTGCAGCGTCTGGTTGTCTTTGTTGTGGACGTTTCGCCATCCAGTGGCTGGCTGGATGGCGAAACGTCTACGGTGGGGATGCCCGGGTGTTGTGCATGTGTCATTTCATCCTGTCGGTATTATACACAATTCTTGTACTACTACTACTACTACCTCCACCTCTTCCTGCCTATATATAGCCGTCCTGCTCCACCTCTGTTAGTGTGACTTTGTCAATGGTCCAAGTCGGACCGAAACGTCGTCGTAAGCTTCTGTCTTTTATGTGCGGGTTATTTGTGTATCGTTCCAGTCACGGTATTGTGCCTTTTTGTTATTTATTTATTTAGTTATTTATTTGTTGAGCTTGCCAGGATGTACAGAGGACTGTGAACAGTTATTTTGTGAGACAGAAACAGACAACTGTGGACAGTTATTTTGTGAGACAGAAACAGACAACTGTGGACAGTTATTTTGTGAGACAGAAACAGACAACTGTGGACAGTTATTTTGTGAGACAGAAACAGACAACTGTGGAGTTATTTTGTGAGACAGAAACAGACAACTGTGGAGTTATTTTGTGAGACAAATAGACGATTGTGGACAGTTATTTTGTGAGGCAGAAACAGACGACTGTGGAGTTATTTTGTGAGACAGAAACAGACAGCTGTGGAGTTATTTTGTGAGACAAACAGACGATTGTGGACAGTTATTTTGTGAGACAAACAGGCGACTGTGGACAGTTATTTTGTAAGACAAACAGGCGACTGTGGACAGTTATTTTGTAAGACAAACAGACGACTGTGGAGTTATTTTGTGAGACAGACGATTGTGGACAGTTATTTTGTGAGGCAGAAACAGACGACTGTGGAGTTATTTTGTGAGACAGAAACAGACAGCTGTGGAGTTATTTTGTGAGACAAACAGACGATTGTGGACAGTTATTTTGTGAGACAAACAGGCGACTGTGGACAGTTATTTTGTAAGACAAACAGACGACTGTGGAGTTATTTTGTGAGACAGACGATTGTGGACAGATATTTTGTGAGACAGAAACAGACGACTGTGGATAGTTATTTTGTGAGACAGAAACAGAGGACTGTAGACAGTTATTTTGTGAGACAGGGGTCCAATGACTATCAAGCTGGTCCTAGTGGCATTAAAATACAGAGAAGGGAAGTAACCCCAGAGAGGGCTTTGATACCGGAAGTCCTCATGGAGGGGGATTCTCCTTCCAAACACTAACCCCAACTCCCTCTCTCCTCCTCCCTATCTTCCAGATGCCATCACCAATCTTCAATAAGGGTAAGTAAAAATGTTATTTTATATTACTATACGTAATTAAAGACTATAGCATTTGTTGTATGTAAAACTGTAATTAATCTCTATAAAATGTATTTTTTTTGTGAATATTTTTGGGTTTCTGGAACGGATTAATTGTATTTCCATTATTTCTTATGGGAAATATTGCTTCGAATTTCAGACTTTTCGAAATTAGAACTAGCTCCTGGAACGGATTAAGTTCGATTTTTGAGGTTCCACTGTATTGAATTTAGGGGCTCCACTGAACTAAGTCCTTAATTTTTTTTTCTATAATACAAGTAATCTGTCCATAGCCTGGCAAAAGCAGTTACATCTTGTGAAATATTTGGGGGAAGGTTGAAGGAGATATTTGGCCCAAAATTATTTTTATGGGAGTCAGAACATATTTGTTAAATTATACATATGAAGGGAGAGTTACCTGACATTCCTATCCAGTGAACCATTAGTTTAGTCATATGACACCAATCCAAGTCACTCTTGATTTTTGGGGGGGGGGGTCATCCTAGGTAATTTACACTTTGTATGATAATTGTACTTCTGTGTACCTGTATTTAAATAAACTTGCATATACTTGTACCTGAATAAACTTACCTACTTACTATGTAGTCAGATTCAGGACAGTGAAATACATAGTTCAGACACTACCAATCCCTAAGCTGTCTCTCCCAAGTGTAATACATGTGAATTTACCTTACCTTCCTGCCTACATCAAATGTTGGTACCAACGTTGATTACTTATTAGGCCCACTGGCCTGGTGGCTAAAGCTCCCGCTTCACACACAGAGGGCCCGGGTTCGATTCCCGGCGGGTGGAAATATTTCGATGTTTCCTTACACCTATTGTCCTGTTCATCTAGCAGCAAATAGGTACCTGGGTGTTAGTCGACTGGTGTGAGTCGCATCCTGGGGGACAAGATTGAGGACCCCAATGGAAATAAGTTAGACAGTCCTCGATGATGCACCGACTTTCTTGGGTTATCCTGGGTGGCTAACCCTCTGGGGTTAAAAATCCAAATGAAATCTTATCTTATCTAAGTTGCCTTACAATTGATTAGGTTGACAGTAACATTAATTATTATAATCAGAAAGAAGTGCTAAACCAAACAGTAATATTAAAAAAAATTATTCTCAGGTTAAAATGCGCATATTTTTTTTTAATTTGCTGAGATTAAAACCTCCACTGCACAAACAAATCAATATCAGATACTTTAAATTAGAAATTTTTGCGAAACTTGGAGTTACTAAACTCAATATCTACTGCAGTGTTTTCCCAAATCTTTACACACAAAGATTTCTTCAAGTTACACACGGAATGGAAAGTCAACGTAACTTAATTTGATTGTATTCCTCATTACTTTGATCATATTTAAGCATGATGAGTATGTCATCCTTTTATTGAATAAGGTAAATACAAAATGCAAAAACAAAGCCAAATAATGATATTTATTTCTATTTGGGTGCAACAAATCATTTACGTAGTAGTAATATCATTGGAAAGTGACTTTACCTTACCTTATTAAGACTTTAATTTAATAAATCACTGAAGATGAAGGACAAATAGACATGCAGTTTCCGGCCTCTCGTACACCTTCCTCTTCGATATACCTCTTGTTTGCCTATGTAACTTATTTTACTCTGGGCTTCGAAATTACCCAGTTTTAAAATGAATAAAACACTGTTTACAGGAACATTTTCATGTTGTGACAGGCACACAGACTACACAAAGCAAGGTAAACTTAACAAGAGGAAGTAAAAGTGATGCGTAACAGGTTATCATGGAATGCCCGAGTTAAGTCAGTCTCCGCTACGGAGTATAAATTTCGCAGTCCCTTAACTGCAAGCAAAATTGTTAGCAGTTATTGTTAATCCGGCTGTAATATAACCTTGCTTAAATTAATTCTGAGTATGACTTACTTAAAATTATTATATTGTGTTGCTGAAGAGTTTTAACTATTTTCGAGTCTGACATGGACTCATGCAAGTAGTACACATGCAGACGACGTGACAGTCATAATATTTTTGGGACTTTAGTCGAATGTGAATACAGGATATATATACTGAGAAGTGCATATATAAATTGTATATATACACTGACAAGTTTCTTAAATAACTATTTCAGAGAATGAAACATGTATATTAGTACAGGTGAATAATAACCTTTAATGTATCACGCGCTTAAATAACAAAAAAAGGCACAATACCGTGACTGGAATGATACGCAAATAACCCGCACATGACTTAAGAAATCGTAATGACACGATTGCAAATAAACCATACCCCCGGCCGGGATTGAACCCGCGGTCATAGAGTCTCAAAACTCCAGCCCGTGGCTAACGCGACGGGCTGGAGTTTTGAGACTATGATGTGCAGTTAGTTGATAGATAAAATAGGTTTTAGCCTAACAAAATAATGAATGCGAATATCTTGATCTGGCCTGGACAACAGTGACAATTCAATTTTCGTATTTTAAGGATGCTTGTTCCTCTTTCCTTCCTCGGCTTCAAGCACTAGGTCGTTTTCGGTGCTGCTAATGTACGGCTTTTAAGAAAACCGGTCATACGTTTTGTTGAGATATATGTGCCACGCTTTGTCTGATTTTATTCAATCATGGAGCTCTAAATCCGTAGAGATCATGTAGCACCTAGGTAATGGGAAATAAAAAGGTTCTGTTTTAGAAACGGGATGATAGGCCCAATTAGTTGGGTATCAGCTACCTGTGTCCCGTGGCTCGGTAGGCAGTACTCTCGCCTCACACACAATCCCCGGCTATCCCTGTTTACCTAGCAGTAAGTAGGTACCTGGGTGTTAGTCGACTGCTGTGGGTCGCATCCTGGGGAGCAAGATTAAAGGACGCCAATAGAAATAAGACAATTCTCGAAGACGCCCTGACTTTCTTGGGTTATTCTGGGTGGCTAACCCTTACCTGGGTTAAAAATTCCAACAAATATTATCTAGACTAAACCTCATAATTAGTATATCGATTCATTTCTTGATCAGTCAGTTGTGGTGCATACGTCGGACTGCAGGAGGCGGGTACCAACAGCTTGATCGATCAAGCCAGTAACCAGAAGGCCTAGTCTGGGAATGGGCAGTGTGTAACCTCCAGAACCTACAATTAATAACCCTTTACCGGTGTCTGGGCACCTCAATGAGGAACAGGAGTCAATCAGGTTTGATCCCAAAAATGCGTGAGTAGCTCCAATTCCTGGGATCAAGAGCCATTTACACTTTTTGAAAGGTGTAGCATGTTTTCAGACTTTTTTTTTTTAGGTGTGGACACCACACATCTGCATATTCTAAACCTATTTTATTTATTTATTTATTTATTTATTTATTTATTTACAATTTGAGCATACATATAGAGGTACAAAAAAATATACTATATGCACGTTGTCTATTTTATAATAATCATGAGGAAACGCTAAACTTTGTTGAATGGGAAGTAATCAAGTTTGTCTTAAGAAACGGGAGAGTAAGTCCAACTTTTCCACATCCAGGTACCTATTAAGAGCAAGTGGTAAGGGTATACCAACAAGTTGTAGTAGATAAAACATACAAGTAACAATTGAAGAAAGTCTGCTGCACAGGTGATGCATTATTACTTAAAGGTAAAATTTTCTATAAACTACCTTGTTTGGTCTCAATTGTTGCTTTATAAATTTGTTTCTTGTGTCTTTTTGTTAAAAACTCATTCTCATTTTACTGTGTCATCTTTGTGTCGTAGTACTCAACGTCAATTTCTTAAAACTTCTACTCATTCCTCAAATGTTATTTTCTTTGTTTTAAACTAAGCTCAGTTAATTTGGATCGGTTAGGTTAGATTGAGCTGGGTTGTGTTAAGCTAGTTTGGCTTAAGTTAGGCATATACATGTACCTACAAAAACGTATATTTAAGCACAAATACGTTGGATTGCGTGCAGCCAGCAGTAACAGCCTGGTTGATCAGGCCCTGATCCACCATGAGGCCTGGTCACAGACCGGGCCGCGGAGGCGTTGACCCCGGAACTCTCTCCAGGTGAACTCCAGGTATACGTCTGGCAACAAGGTGGCATAGGAAAAAGTCAACATTGATTTCTGAACACTTATCATTGTTGGTGGGAGAATGAGCTGCAGCTGTGAATATATACGAGAGTCATATCACACGATGATGCAAACAAATTCAATTCAAAGTTTATTCTCTATAAGGATTACAATGCTGAGTTTACAGAATTTGGTTATTGTGTGGTTTACATGTAGTTAAATAATGATTACAGAGTGTACCACTAGAACACCTAGCATGGCTAGGCATTTCGGGCAGACTTAGTTTAATTCTTAATTTTAAAATATTACAAATTATGAGGTAAGTTGGTATTATGGCTAAGTGACTAAATACTAGTTTATGAGTTTAGCAATGTGAATGCTTTTGTTTTGACACAGTACATAGTTTCAGTATTGGAGTATCACAGGATTCATTATTTTAAGATTGAGATTAATTTTTTTTTTTATTCACCGGTATTCTCCCGGCCCGGGTCTTTTCCAAGTAGTGGTGACCCGGCCTTGGCTCCCTATCTGGGGAGTGTCTCGAGACTTAAGTCTCCCATGGGAGGAAGGACAAGTACCTCCTCATCTTTGGGACCAAGTGTCCCCAGGCCTAGCCACATTCCCCGCCCTCACGGGGCTCGTAGGGAGAAGCTAGGCCTCTGGTCTGCCATCTACCCCGCCTCAAAGGGGCTCGTGGGGATGGCAGTCTTATGAGCTGCAGATGGTAGCAAGCTCAGACTCCATATTTTTGAGATTAATATTTCTGTTTATGGTCAAATGGGTGAGTGAGTGTAAGTGTGAACCACCAGGTGGTATTCGTGTAGTTAGTTGACGGGGTGTATCAGGGAGATAAGATGTTTTCTAATGGTAGTTTTGAAGGTGATGAATGTGTCTGCAGTTCTAGAGTTCTCAGGTAGGGTGTTCCAGATTTTAGGGCCTTTGACATACATTGAATTTTTGTAAAGGTTTAGTCGGACACGAGGAATGTCGTAGAGATGTTTGTGTCTGGTGTTATGCCTGTGGGTTCTGTCACAACTATCAAGAAAGCGTTTTAGGTCAAGGTTGATATTGGAGTTTAAGGTCCTGTAGATGTAGATTGCACAGTAGTAAGTGTGGATGTACTGAACAGGGAGTAAGTCTAGCTCTATGAAGAGTGCGGGGGGGATGTTGCCAGGGATGGGATTTAGTGATTAATCTTACTGCAGCTTTTTGTTGGGTTATTATTGGCTTTAGGTGTGTTGCTGCAGTTGATCCCCAAGCACAAATAGCATAGGTGAGGTATGGAAAAATAAGCGAGTGGTATAGTGTGAGAAGGGCATTTTGCGGCACGTAGTATCGTATCTTGGAGAGGATCCCAACCGTTTTGGATACTTTTTTGGTTATGTGTTGGATATGGGTGCTGAAATTCAGGAATTTGCCCTCATTATGTCTGGTAATTAGAGTGTTGTCCATCTTAATGTTAATTTGTGCATCTCCTGCTCTGCTACCAAACATAATATAGTAGGTTTTGTCAGTGTTAAGCGTAAGTTTATTGGCTGTCATCCAAGTCGATATTTTGATCAGCTCCTCGTTAACAATGGTGTTGAGGGTGGCAAGATTAGGATGAGAGATGACATAAGTCGTGTCGTCAGCAAAGAGAATGGGTTTCAGGTGTTGGGATACGTTTGGAAGATAATTGATGTATATGAGGAAGAGCAGGGGACCAAGGACACTTCCCTGCGGAGCTCCAGTATCAAGTGGCCGTGTTGTTGATGCTGTGTCTTTAATGGTGACATACTGATACCTATTAGTAAGGTAAGATTTGAAATAAGCAAGCGCATGGCCTCTTATACCGTAATGGTCAAGTTTGTGGAGTAGGATGTCGTGGTCTACTGTGTCAAAAGCTTTTCTTAGGTCAATAAAAATTCCTAGTGGATATTCCTTATTTTCCAATGCTGTGTAAAGCAGATCTAGCATTTTTATGATTGTATCATTAGTGCTTTTATTTTTCCTGAATCCAAATTGGCAGGGGTTGAGTATGTTTTGTGCCGTTATAAATGAATATAGTCTCCTGTGCACGAGTTTCTCAAAGATTTTTGATAGCAATGGTAAGTTTGATATTGGCCTATAGTTGTTTAAGTCTGTAGGGTCACCACCTTTATGTATTGGTGTAACCCTTGCCATCTTGAGTAGTTTCGGGAAGGTGCTAGTTTCTAGTGACTTGTTAAAAAGTAATGAAATAGCATGCGAAAGGATATGGGCCGCTCGCTTGTATAGTAATGGTGGGACATGAGACAGATTCCCTGAGTTATTTTTAAGTGACTTTATAATCTCGGTGACTTCCGTGGGCTCAGTTGGTGTAAGATAGAAGGAATTTGGGAAATTCCCATCTAGGTAGTCCCCGGCATGGGCATTGGTATGTGGGATTTTATTGGCGAGATTAGATCCTATGGTTAAGAAGAAGTCGTTTATCTTGTTAGCTGTGTCAGTGGGATGTAGTGGTGTTTCATTAGGTTTAGTTAGGACAATATTCTTGTTTTTTTTCAGTTTGTGGGTCCCTAGAATCTGAGAGAGTGTTTTCCAGGTCTTTTTTATATCTCCTCTAGTGTCTGCGAATTTACTGGAGAAGTATAGTTGTTTGGCTTTCTTTATTACTTTGGTGAGAACTGATGAATAGTGTTTAAGAATATCTTTGTGTATCAAGCCCTGTCTATATTGCTTTTCATATTGGTGTTTCTTGTCAATGGATTTCAGAATGGTGCTGGTTAGCCATTACCTGGAGTTTACCTGGAGAGAGTTCCGGTGGTCAACACCCCCGCGGCCGGTCTGTGACCAGGCCTCCTGGTGGATCAGAGCCTGATCACCCAGGCTGTTGCTGCTGGCTGCACGCAAACCAACGTACGAGCCACACCCCGGCTGGTCAGGAACCGACTTTAGGTGCTTGTCCAGTGCCAGCTTGAAGACTGCCAGGGTAATCCCCCTTATGTATGCTGGGAGGCAGTTGAACAGTCTCGGGCCCCTGACACTTATTGTATGGTCTCTTAACGTGCTAGTGACACCCCTGCTTTTCATTGGGGGGATGTTGCATCGTCTGCCAAGTCTTTTGCTTTCGTAGTGAGTGATTTTCGTGTGCAAGTTCGGTACTAGTCCCTCTAGGATTTTCCAGGTGTATATAATCATGTATGTCTCCCGCCTGCATTCCAGGGAATACAGTTTTAGGAACCTCAAGCGCTCCCAGTAATTGAGGTGTTTTATCTCCGTTATGCGCGCCGCCGTGAAGGTTCTCTGTACATTTTCTAGGTAAGCAATTTCACCTGCCTTGAAAGGTGCTGTTAGTGTGCAGCAATATTCCAGCCTAGATATAACAAGTGACCTGAAGAGTGTCATCATGGGCTTGGCCTCCCTAGTTTTAAAGGTTCTCATTATCCATCCTGTCATTTTTCTAGCAGATGCGATTGATACAATGTTATGGTCCTTGAAGGTGAGATCCTCCGACATGCTCACTCCCAGGTCTTTGACGTTGGTGTTTCGCTCTATTTTGTGGCCAGAATTTGTTTTGTACTCTGATGAAGATTTAATTTCCTCGTGTTTACCATATCTGAGTAATTGAAATTTCTCATCGTTGAACTTCATATTGTTTTCTGCAGCCCACTGAAAGATTCGGTTGATGTACGCCTGGAACCTTGCAGTGTCTGCAATGGAAGACACTGTCATGCAGATTCTGGTGTCATCTGCAAAGGAAGACACAGTGCTGTGGCTGACATCCTTGTCTATGTCGGATATGAGGATGAGGAACAAGATGGGAGCGAGTACTGTGCCTTGTGGAACAGAGCTTTTCACCGTAGCTGCCTCGGACTTTACTCTGTTGACGACTACTCTCTGTGTTCTGTTAGTGAGGAAATTATAGATCCATTGACCGACTTTTCCTGTTATTCCTTTAGCACGCATTTTGTGCGCTATTACGCCATGGTCACACTGGGCAACCAAGCCGTTTGTTTGTGATCTGTTTTGTTTTTATAGGACAATGTTTGTTGTATAGTCTAAGTAATTTGTTAAGAAAAATGTTTGTCCAGTCGTCAATACCATTGGCCTTGGAGAATTCTGTAGGCCAGTCAACAGTCTCTAGGTCAGCTGTGAACTTCCATATTGAGGCCTCGTCATGGAGTCTAAATAAGACTTTGTTGTATTCAAGTGGTGGTTTACTTATGGTTGTCAGGAGGAACGTAGGGTAGTGGTCTGTAGTGCTATCTGTGATTATCCCTGATTTAAGGGGGGCTAGTATATTGGTCCATATGTGGTCTATTATGGTTGCACTTGTCTCAGTGAGCCTGGTTGGTTTAGTTATTGTTGGTATGAGAAGTGTGTTGTTCATATTGTTGATGAAATCAGTTACAGGCTGATCATCTAGTATGCCAAGGTTGATGTTGAAGTCTTCCAGCTAAGAGAAGGTGGTGTTTATTCATTTGTCTGTTTGTTATTAGTGACTTTAATTTCTCACTGAAATTTGGGATGTTTGTGTGAGGTATCCGGTAAATGGCACCGATTGTTATAGGTGTCTTAAGGTTTTTACAGTAAAATTAGCAAAAATGTATTCCCCATATTCATCACTAAAGCAAGTGGTGCTAATACAAGATAATTGGTTAGAGTAATAGATTGCAATACCACCCTCAACTTGGTTTGGTCTGCAGTTGTGAATTGCTGTGTATCCTGGTAGAGGGTAGATATCTAATGTGTCCTGCTTAAGCCAGGTCTCAGTAAGAATATTATTATTATTATAATCAAAAAGAAGCGCTAAGCCACTCAGTAAGAATAATGCAGGAGAAGGGTGTCTTTAGTGATTCAAGGAGTGCCAGGAGGTCATCATAGTGCTTGCTTAAGGACCTGATGTAGTTAAGTACTGATAGACTTTTAGCATTGTTTAGGATAGTGCTGGCTTGTGATGCTGTGTAATAAAGGTAGTTACTTTCCAATAGGTTTTGATTGTGTGTCAGATTATGGAGGTTTAGATCAGGGTCAACGTGATCAATCATCTTCTAGGTTTAAATTATGGTTATTTATATCCTGAGTTGTGTGGAACCATTGTTAAAGTATAGTGCTCACATCACATGAAAATACTTTATTTTATATAAAATTTTACCCAAAAGAGTTTTATTAAATGGAAAGGAAATAAACAAGCTGGTTATTTACATTTGTATTTTTGGTAATAGCTGACGACTGATACTGCAGCTTCCTGACCTTGGTATCGATAAGGATTTTAGGTTTGTTACTGATGAGATCCTTGATTATGGTGCTGATGATGCTCATCACTCTCCGGCCACAATTAGAAAAGTCGTGAGAGATATTGCTCGCCATTTTGCTGTTTGGCAGAACTAAAAACTGACCTAGGACACGTCAGTCTTAGGGGGTTCAGGATCCACCGTGTACGTCACCAACAGTCGCTGACAAAGTATGATGGAAATTTCAATTTAGAATGACGTGGTGGGTGACATGACACTCTTCCTCAAGGTATTTTAGGACTGTAGGTCCTGCAAGTCTTAAGGAAAAACCAAGTGGCCTCTCCTTGTTTCGATTTGTAATCAAAGAAAGTGTATCACATCATCCTTGTTGGTAGGTTTCCGATGCACTGTGAATGACAGTTTATCATCGTATTTATATAAACGGACATCAGGGGAAGAAAGGTTGCCGTTATGTTCCTCTAGTACAAATTTGATTGAAAGCTCAACTGTAGTGAGCTGTTGTTGGAGATCCTCAACGTTAAATCCGGGAGCTATCATATACAGGTTCACCATTACGGAGTTGTTGGAGGACCACATCACCATTTGAAAACATTGCCTATACATAGAGCCACCATGAGAAAAAAAAAGTTAAAGTTGATAAAAAAAAAGTTTATTTGGTGATTATAAATTTGAGGTCTGGATATGGGTTTACTGCGCTGTATGACCCTTGTAGGTTTAGCACTTCTTTTTTATAATAATAATAATGGATATGGATATAGACAGCGTGTGTAGACTGCTAGACACTCAACAGTAAATCCAATCCCTGTGTTGTTTGGGACGACATCTCACTGGACATGGTTTGGGCACCGTCTGATTTTTATATTCCTTCCGAAAACTGAAAGCAATTGAAAAATATTTATATTAGCGTTTTTACTTGTTGTGTAGATCGGCTGGGAGAATATCGTGTTTGTATCGCGATTATCAGCGATAATGATGGTGATTTTATCACCAGTGGAAAAGTAGCAACATTGGTAGTTATAGCAATAGTTACAGTAATGGTATTGCAAATGTTTTTATCAGTAATATTGGAAATAATTATAGTAGTATCTGAAATTACTGACACTGATAATATTAGTAGTAGTAGTAATAATTGCAATAAAGGCAATTGCTCTGTTGGTTGTGGTATATGTAATTGTAGTTTTTATACATATTCTATGATTACATATAATGTTTCTATTGTATCTTTGTATTTTATATTGTTTTCTTGTAAGTCGGAGCAATAGCAAAATTATCCTGTGTACCTCAGTGCACACGACTGTAATAGTGGAGTTAAATATTAGCAATAAATATTTGAAGCGAATCAGAAGAGGTATTCACAAGTCGTCGTCAAAAAAAAAAAAAAAAAAAAAAAAAAAAAAAAAAAATAAAAAAAAAGCAATTGCAACCTGTATAATTACTACCAATTCAGAGTCATGTACTTATATATCTGTTATATCTATGTGACTCTGATGGGTTAGTCTTATACCCCTTAAATAAATATATTATCATTTCACGTACACTTTTTAAATTGCACCAAAGTGGTTGGGCCACTTACCTTTATATCCTACCTCTCACCCCCTCCCACCCTTTTCCAATATTTCCATCCTTACCCATCCTTCTTCCTTCCCCATCTCACCAAAGCTCTGGTCTGAACAAGATACAAGATACAAGTCGTCATATTGAAGTTGTTATCTCAATCCCTTCAGTAAAAAATGTAAAATTAAAACGTTCACAGCCCGAATCTAATTTAAACCTTCCGGTAAAAAACAACAGCTTTCATGCTAAGTAAGTAAGTAAGTTTATTCAGGTATACACAAATACAGTTACATAGAATTATCATACATAGCAGCATATGTGTAGAGAACCTGGGATAACCCAAAAAAGTCAGACAGAGTGACTTATTTCCAAGAGGCATTCTTTTGTTATCTCAGTGCTGTATGACGCTGGTGGATTTAGCGCTTAGTTTTGATTATAATAATAATCTTGTTACCTCAGAAAGATACCACCTACCTGGGGGATCCCACGAAGTAGCCATCTATCCTCTGTGTTGGCCAGGGTGTCGTCCCTCGGAAAAGCAGGCAGCAGTAACTATCATGGGCCAACACCCGACCCACCATCAGCGGCCACAACCTCTTCTGAACAACCCTCTTTGTTACACACTCATACAAAAATTAACAACGAAAAGGATATGATATATACACAAAGACCTCTATCAGTATACCTGGAGAGGGTTTCGGGGGTCAACGCCCCCGCGGCTTTAATCGAATAAGATAGTGTTATTCAGGTAAACTACAAATAGTGTTACAGATTATATAACATTTTTTTGTGCAGTGGTTATAATAAGCATATTGATTATAGACATAGACTTGATAAATTATATACATTTAACCTATTTTTTTTCCAGTGGGGTCCTCATCGTTTGGATTTTAATTGGGAACATATATGATGGTTTTCTATTAATAAATAATTATACAAAATGTAAAGCTTAAAATCACTAAACAGCAACTATACGTATGTACGTTATGCAGTATCCCATACACACAAACGAACTCACATAAAGACAATGAAAGGTAAATGTAGGGTCGAAATATACAATACTTAGCGGTGGTGATCCAAGAGTAACACCGACAGGTGGTTATCTAGGATCAGTCCTCCCTCTTACATGATTTTATTTATATTAATCTGTTTTATAGTCTCTGACTTCATTTGCATTGATTACTTACAGTTAAGATTTGCTGATCTTCCCCGTACTTGGTCATTCCTTGAGCATCCTCGAGCATCTCATTCCTGATAGAGGAGAGCAAGAGGGCGTTCTCACGTTGGTATTGAAGACGTTGGTCCCAGCGAGCACCCCACATGCCTCCCAGAATGTGCACATCGTGACTTGGATGGTCCCTCATTACATGGAAATGTTTACCTGACTCCAGCCACGCCTTCACGGCCGCCCGCTCTCGTTCACTCACCTAAGATAAATCACATTAACCATATCGCCAGATTTTTTCTGTCATGTTAAGTGATAAAAACAGTCCGTCTTACATTAACCACATTTGCACTCCTACACCTAATGGTATTTGCTAATCATTTTCCCCTGTGTACTCACCTATTTGTGGTTGCAGGGATCGATTCATAGCTCCTGGCCTCTGGCCGTGTGTCTATGTTGAATTAAACCACAGGAGGCGGAAATATACCTTGTATGATCTTTATAAGTTGACCACTTTTCCCATGATAATAATGTATGCTGAAGAATGTGTTGTCATGTTGTGGTACAGAGGGTCATGTGAATCATGATGTCAGGGCACTTCTCGCAAAACAGCTATTGAATGAGCAGTGTTGAATGTACTTCCTTCGTTGAATCACCCTTCCTTGGTGGGAAAAATTATTTTTATATACAACACAATATGTAAAAAATATATAATAGGTGAGGTGAGAGGGAGGCCTAGTCACAGTGGCGCCAAGAACAACGTGGCCTCAGTTCCTGGCTGACCGTAACAGTAGTGGAGTCGCAGTTTTTTTTTTTCATTTGTAACTGAATTGCCATGCATTCTTTTCTCCTCGACAGAACTCATTAAGGGAATTTAATATTTTTTATTAGGTTAGATTAACCAATATTCAAGTAGAATTACCCGTCAATAATTCAATGTAATGTAAACGGGTGACTTATATCTGGTAGTTTGCATGGATATAGTGTTCCAGTGTACGGCACTGTCTCTGTTCACACACTTTGCATTTGTTGTTATTGGCGTCTATACATAAACCATACTACCAGAGATACTTATAACCTAGCCTTAGTTAAGATAAGATAAGAATTGTTCAGATTTTTAACCCGAAGTGTCAGCCACCCAGGATAATCCAAGAAAGTCAGTGCGTCATCGAGGGCTGTTGGCCTTATTTCCATTGTGGTCCTTCAATCTGACTCTCAGGATGCCACCGACACCAGTCGACTAACACCCAAGTGCCTACCGTGGTTACTGCTAGGTGAGCAGGGACAACAGGTGTACGGAAACATGCCTAACATTTTTACCCATGCTGGGGATTGAACCACGGACACTCGGTGTGAGGCAAGAGCGTAACATATTTAACTCTAATGACCTTGTTACTTTCTCCATAAATATGCTTAACATGGCACATATTATGATGGATAGTGTTAGGTTATTCTTCCTGACGAATACAAAAACAAGAAATGAGACAACACCTGTGAGTCTGAGTCCCTGACCATGAGCGCCGTCACTTGTGGGTCTCCCAGGGGTGCGATGCGCCACATCATGGGATGAACATGTGATATGTTGCCCAGTGGTGGCGGAAGGTTCGTGATGTCGCAAACATAGAAGTTGGTGTAGAGATTCAGGAGTGGGCAGAGGTGGGTGGCGTGGGCGTGAGGCACGGTGTAGAGGCGCACCATCCACCCGGGGTACATGACGCCCACCTGTACATAATAGAACACTTTATTACAAACACACAAAAGTTTATTTCTTTGCAAAGGTTGCCATGTGTTTTTACATTTCATAACTTGATTGGTACAAAGAAAACCCCTGTCATGCCGGAGCATTTCGGATTCGGATTAATAATCCCGAAGGGCGAATAAGAAAGGCAAACATTGTAGCTTATGTGTACGAATGGTATATAATACCGACAAGATGAGAGTAAGACACATGTGCAACATCTGGGTATCTTTATTGTAGACGTTTCGCCATCCAGTGGCTTTATCAATACAAATTCTAGGACATAACTTGAAGACAGTAGAACTATGTACAGAAGATGAGGTAATCAGTCCCTCAACCTAGGAGTAGGTGCGAACAGCACCTACTCCTCTTCTGTACATAGTTCTACTGTCTTCAAGTTATGTCCTAGAATTTGTATTGATAAAGCCACTGGATGGCGAAACGTCTACAATAAAGATACCCAGATGTTGCACATGTGTCTTACTCTCACATTGTAGCTTATTTCCGTTGGAATCCATTTTAGATCCTTTCCCAGGATACGAGCCAAACGACCAGCCTCGCCCAGGGTTCAACCCGGGTGCATTTTATTGTGAGATAGAATACGGGGCATATAAAGCAACACTATAGTTTTCCCAGACATGTCGAGTGTAAATTAATTATTTCCATAACCTATCCGAGATGTGCCTAAACATCTTGAAAATATATTTCATTGATGTTAAGTAGTATTAACTAAATTTAGGTTGACTCCTTGAAAGAAATATGATTACCTTTCAGTCCCCAGTCACTGTATGGGCTTAGGAGCTCCCATGAATAAAAATAATAGTAATAAAAATATTAATAAAACTACAGTAGATTCTTACCAAAAATATATATTTTATTTGTGACTGTCTGGTTGTATGGGGTACTTGGAACAGTATTAATACTTATCAACTTATTGTCCACCCTAAATTTGTCAGTACTTATTAGCAGCCTAATTGTATGCAAATTCATATTGTATAATGTATGTATATATGTTTACCTGGAAGATATTCCGAGGGTCAATGACCCCGTGGCCCCGTTCATGAGCAGGCCTTGCGGTGGATTAGGGCCTGGTCAACCAGGCGTTACTGACGGCCGCACGCAAACCAACGTACAAACCTCAGCCCGGCTGGTCAGGTACTGACTCTAGGTGTCTGTCCGGCTCCCTCTTGAAGACAGTCAGGGGCCTATTGGTAATCTTTATGTATCCTGGGAGGCATTGGGCCCTTGACATTTACTGTGTTGTCTCTTACCGTATTCATGGCACCTCTTGTTTTTCATTGGGGGGATGTTGCACCGCCTGCCGAGTCTTTTGCTTTCGTAGGGAGTGATTTCCGTGTCTAGATTTGGGACTACTCCCTCTAGGATTTTCTAGGTGTATATTATCATGTATCTCGCCTGCGTTCCAAGGAGTACAGGTCAAGGGCCTTCAACCGTTCCCAGTAATTTAGGTGCTTTATGGTGCTTATATATGTATTGAAAGTTATCTGTACATTCTGCAGGTCTGCAATTTCACCTGCCTTGAAAGGGGCCGTCAGTGTTCAGCAATATTCCAGCCTAGAAAGAGCAAGCGATTTGAAGATAATCATCACTGGCTCGGCATCCCTAGGTCTGAATGTTCTCATTATCCATCCTATCATTCTCCTAGCAGATGTTGTAGATACATTGTTGTGATCTTTGAAAGTGAGAGCTTCTGACATTACCACTCCTGGGTCCTTCACATTAATTTTTCGCTCTATTGTGTGATTGGAATTTGTTTTATACTACGATACAGTTTTTATATCCTCGAGTTTTCCATAGCTGATTACTGAAATTTGTCTTCATTGAACTTAATATTGTTTTCTGACACCCATTTAATGACTTGGTTAATGTCCACTTGGAGATTTATAGTGTCCTCGATGGAGGACACTGTCATGCAAATTCTGGTAGCGTCAGCAAAGGAGGACACGGTGTTGTGGCTTACATCTCCATGTCAGATATGATGAGGATGTGGAAAAGGATGGGGGAGAGTACTGTACCTTGTGGAACAGAGCTTTTCGCTGTAGCCTTCTCATATATATATATATATATATATATATATATATATATATATATATATATATATATATATATATATATATATATATATATATATATATATATATATATATATATAATATAGGGAGTTACCACCTTTATAACTGTCCTAGGGACCCTCATCCTCAGAGAAAAGAATAAACTTGCTTCAGGGAAAACTCAAGGTTCT
The DNA here is from genome assembly GCF_038502225.1 of Cherax quadricarinatus. Lineage (NCBI taxonomy): Eukaryota > Metazoa > Arthropoda > Malacostraca > Decapoda > Parastacidae > Cherax > Cherax quadricarinatus. The sequence continues at coordinate 17,121,180 of NC_091357.1, forward strand.
CCCTGAACCATATATATATATATATATATATATATATATATATATATATATATATAATATATATATATATTATATATATATATATATGTAATATATAATATATATATATTATATATATACCTGGAGTTTACCTGGAGAGAGTTCCGGGGGTCAACGCCCCCGCGGCCCGGTCTGAGACCAGGCCTCCTGGTGGATCAGAGCCTGATCAACCAGGCTGTTGCTGCTGGCTGCACGCAAACCAACGTACGAGCCACAGCCCGGCTGATCCGGAACTGACTTTAGGTGCTTGTCCAGTGCCAGCTTGAAGACTGCCAGGGGTCTGTTGGTAATCCCCCTTATGTGTGCTGGGAGGCAGTTGAACAGTCTCGGGCCCCTGACACTTATTGTATGGTCTCTTAACGTGCTAGTGACACCCCTGCTTTTCATTGGGGGGATGGTGCATCGTCTGCCAAGTCTTTTGCTTTCGTAGTGAGTGATTTTCGTGTGCAAGTTCGGTACTAGTCCCTCTAGGATTTTCCAGGTGTATATAATCATGTATCTTTCCCTCCTGCGTTCCAGGGAATACAGGTTTAGGAACCTCAAGCGCTCCCAATAATTGAGGTGCTTTATCTCCGTTATGCGCGCCGTGAAAGTTCTCTGTACATTTTCTAGGTCGGCAATTTCACCTGCCTTGAAAGGTGCTGTTAGTGTGCAGCAATATTCCAGCCTAGATAGAACAAGTGACCTGAAGAGTGTCATCATGGGCTTGGCCTCCCTAGTTTTGAAGGTTCTCATTATCCATCCTGTCATTTTTCTAGCAGATGCGATTGATACAATGTTATGGTCCTTGAAGGTGAGATCCTCCGACATGATCACTCCCAGGTCTTTGACGTTGGTGTTTCGCTCTATTTTGTGGCCAGAATTTGTTTTGTACTCTGATGAAGATTTAATTTCCTCATGTTTACCATATCTGAGTAATTGAAATTTCTCATCGTTGAACTTCATATTGTTTTCTGCAGCCCACTGAAAGATTTGGTTGATGTCTGCCTGGAGCTTTGCAGTGTCTGCAATGGAAGACACTGTCATGCAGATTCGGGTGTCATCTGCAAAGGAAGACACGGTGCTGTGGCTGACATCCTTGTCTATGTCGGATATAAGGATGAGGAACAAGATGGGAGCGAGTACTGTGCCTTGTGGAACAGAGCTTTTCACCGTAGCTGCCTCGGACTTTACTCTGTTGACGACTACTCTCTGTGTTCTATTAGTGAGGAAATTATAGATCCATCGACCGACTTTTCCTGTTATTCCTTTAGCACGCATTTTGTGCGCTATTACGCCATGGTCACACTTGTCGAAGGCTTTTGCAAAGTCTGTATATATTACATCTGCATTCTTTTTGTCTTCTAGTGCATTTAGGACCTTGTCGTAGTGGTCCAATAGTTGAGACAGACAGGAGCGACCTGTTCTAAACCCATGTTGCCCTGGGTTGTGTAACTGATGGGTTTCTAGATGCGTGGTGATCTTGCTTCTTAGGACCCTTTCAAAGATTTTTATGATATGGGATGTTAGTGCTATTGGTCTGTAGTTCTTTGCTGTTGCTTTACTGCTCCCTTTGTGGAGTGGGGCTATGTCTGTTGTTTTTAGTAACTGTGGGACGACCCCCGTGTCCATGCTCCCTCTCCATAGGATGGAAAAGGCTCGTGATAGGGGCTTCTTGCAGTTCTTGATGAACACAGAGTTCCATGAGTCTGGCCCTGGGGCAGAGTGCATGGGCATGTCATTTATCGCCTGTTCGAAGTCATTTGGCGTCAGGATAACATCGGATAGGCTTGTGTTAATCAAATTTTGTGGCTCTCTCATAAAAAATTCATTTTGATCTTCGACTCTCAGTCTGCTTAGCGGCTTGCTAAAAACTGAGTCATATTGGGACTTGAGTAGCTCACTCATTTCCTTGCTGTCATCTGTGTAGGACCCATCTTGTTTAAGTAGGGGCCCAATACTGGACGTTGTTCTCGATTTTGATTTGGCATAGGAGAAGAAATACTTTGGGTTTTTTTCGATTTCATTTATGGCTTTTAGTTCTTCCCGCGATTCCTGACTCCTAAAGGATTCTTTTAGCTTAAGTTCGATGCTTGCTATTTCTCTGACCAGTGTCTCCCTACGCATTTCAGATATATTGACCTCTTTTAGCCGCTCTGTTATTCTTTTCCGTCGCCTGTAAAGGGAGCGCCTGTCTCTTTCTGTTTTACATCTACTCCTCCTTTTTCTTAGAGGAATAAGCCTTGTGCATACATCGAGTGCCACCGAGTTAATCTGTTCTAGGCATAAGTTGGGGTCTGTGTTGCTTAGTATATCTTCCCAGCTTATATCGGTTAGGACTTGGTTTACTTGGTCCCACTTTATGTTTTTGTTATTGAAGTTGAATTTGGTGAATGCTCCCTCGTGACTAATCTCATTATGGCGGTCTGGGGCTCCGCGCATACATGACTGAACCTCAATTATGTTGTGATCTGAGTATATTGTTTTTGATATGGTGATATTTCTTATCAGATCATCATTGTTAGTGAAGATGAGGTCTAGTGTATTCTCCAGTCTAGTAGGCTCTATTATTTGCTGGTTTAAATTGAATTTTGTGCAGAGATTTAAAAGCTCGCGTGAGTGTTAGTTTTCATCAGAGCTGCCTCCTGGTGTTATTACTGCAACAATATTATTTGCTATATTCCTCCATTTTAGGTGCCTTAAGTTGAAATCCCCCAGGAGCAAGATGTTGGGTGCAGGAGCTGGAAGGTTTTCCAGACAGTGGTCAATTTTTAACAGCTGTTCCTGGAATTGCTGGGATGTTGCATCCGGAGGCTTGTAGACTATCACAATGACTAGGTTTTGGTTCTCGACCTTTACTGCTAAAACTTCCACTACATCATTTGAGGCATTTAGCAGTTCTGTGCAAACAAGTGACTCTGCAATGTACAGGCCAACCCCCTTCCTTTTGCCTGTTCACTCTGTCACATCTGTATAGGTTGTAACCAGGGATCCATATTTCGTTGTCCAAGTGATCCTTTATGTGGGTCTCAGTGAAAGCCGCGAACATTGCCTTTGCCTCTGCAAGCAGTCCACGGATGAAAGGTATTTTGTTGTTTGTTGCTGGCTTTAGACCCTGTATATTTGCAAAGAAGAATGTTATCGGACTGGTGGTATTGTTGGTACTGGGGGGGGATTTTTTTCCGGCATTAGTATCTGTATCTGTTGGTTTGGAGTGGAGGCCATCGACTGTGGTTCCACTCCAGGAATGACTGGATTTGGTGTACGATTTCTGCCATTTCCTGCCAGTTTTTTTTCCTTCCTGGCACTAAAAAACCTCTCCCTCTTGAGTGGCTGTGGCTACCCAGGTTTTCCCATGGCCTGGATGTTTTGTATCTTTTTGTCCCCTTTAGATGGTATGCCTGGCAATTTAAGTTATAGCACAGTCTTTCCTGTACTGAAGAGGTACACAGTTCAGGGTGAAAAAGCTTACAGGAAGGGAGTTTGCATTTTCCTGTTGTCATATGGGCATGGCATTTCCTAGGGTGGTCATAGTTGCACGTCCCATCTGTTTTTCCAGATTTCCCATGCCAGCAGATACCGAGTGCATAGTATGTGCACAGGCTTGGTTTCCGTTTGCCTTGGGTTTCTGTGACTGTATTCCCTGTTGGTGTATTCCCTGTTGGTGCATATATATATATATATATATATATATATATATATATATATATATATATATATATATATATATATATATATATATATATATATATATATATATATATATGGTTCAGGGAGAACCTTGAGTTTTCCCTGAAGCAAGTTTATTCTTTTCTCTGAGGATGAGGGTCCCTAGGACAGTTATAAAGGTGGTACCTCCCTATATTATATATATATATATATATATATATATATATATATATATATATATATATATATATATATATATATATATATATATATATATATATATATATATATATATATTTTCAACAAGTCGGCCGTCTCCCACCGAGGCAGGGTGACCCAAAAAAAAGAAAGAAAATCCCCAAAAAGAAAATACTTTCATCATCATTCAACACTCTCACCACACTCACACATTATCACTGCTTTTGCAGAGGTGCTCAGAATACAACAGTTTAGAAGCATATATGTATAGAGATACACAACATATCCCTCCAAACTGCCAATATCCCAAACCCCTCCTTTAAAGTGCAGGCATTGTACTTCCCATTTCCAGGACTCAAGTCCGACTATATGAAAATAACCGGTTTCCCTGAATCCCTTCACTAAATATTACCCTGCTCACACTCCAACAGATCGTCAGGTCCCAAGTATCATTCGTCTCCATTCACTCCTATCTAACACGCTGACGCACGCTTGCTGGAAGTCCAAGCCCCTCACCCACAAAACCTCCTTTACCCCCTCTTTCCAACCCTTTCGAGGACGACCCCTACCCCTCTTTCCTTCCCCTATAGATTTATATGCTTTCCATGTCATTCTACTTTGATCCATTCTCTCTAAATGACCAAACCACCTCAACAACCCCTCTTCTGCCCTCTGACTAATGCTTTTATTAACTCCACACCTTCTCCTAATTTCCACACTCCGAATTTTCTGCATAATATTTACACCACACATTGCCCTTAGACAGGACATCTCCACTGCCTCCAACCGTCTCCTCGCTGCTGCATTTACCACCCAAGCTTCACATCCATATAAGAGTGTTGGTACTACTATACTTTCATACATTCCCTTCTTTGCCTCCATAGATAACGTTTTTTGACTCCACATATACCTCAACGCACCACTCACCTTTTTTCCCTCATCAATTCTATGATTAACCTCATCCTTCATAAATCCATCCGCCGACACGTCAACTCCCAAGTATCTGAAAACATTCACTTCTTCCATACTCCTCCTCCCCAATTTGATATCCAATTTTTCTTTATCTAAATCATTTGATACCCTCATCACCTTACTCTTTTCTATGTTCACTTTCAACTTTCTACCTTTACACACATTCTCAAACTCATCCACTAACCTTTGTAATTTTTCTTTAGAATCTCCCATAAGCACAGTATCATCAGCAAAAAGTAACTGTGTCAATTCCCATTTTGAATTTGATTCCCCATAATTTAATCCCACCCCTCTCCCGAACACCCTAGCATTTACTTCTTTTACAACCCCATCTATAAATATATTAAACAACCATGGTGACATTACATATCCCTGTCTAAGACCTACTTTTACCGGGAAGTATTCTCCCTCTCTTCTACACACCCTAACCTGAGCCTCACTATCCTCATAAAAGCTCTTTACAGCATTTAATAACTTACCACCTATTCCATATACTTGCAACATCTGCCACATTGCTCCCCTATCCACTCTATCATATGCCTTTTCTAAATCCATAAATGCAATAAAAACTTCCCTACCTTTATCTAAATACTGTTCACATATATGTTTCAATGTAAACACTTGATCTACATATATATATATATATATATATATATATATATATATATATATATATATATATATATATATATATATATATATATATATATATATATTCAACAAGTCGGCCGTCTCCCACCGAGGCAGGGTGACCCAAAAAGAAAGAAAATCCCCAAAAAGAAAATATTTTCATCATCATTCAACACTTTCACCACACTCACACATAATCACTGTTTTTGCAGAGGTGCTCAGAATACAACAGTTTAGAAGTATATACGTATAAAAATACACAATATATCCCTCCAAACTGCCAATATCCCAAACCCCTCCTTTAGAGTGCAGGCATTGTACTTCCCATTTCCAGGACTCAAGTCTGGTTATATAAAATAACCGGTTTCCCTGAATCCCTTCACTAAATATTACCCTCCTCACACTCCAACAGCTCGTCAGGTCCCAAATACCATTTGTCTCCATTCATTCCTATCTAACACGCTCACGCACGCTTGCTGGAAGTCCAGACCCCTCGCCCACAACACCTCCTTTACCCCCTCCCTCCAACCTTTTTGAGGACGACCCCTACCCCGCCTTCCTTACCCTACAGATTTATACACTCTCCATGTCATTCTACTTTGATCCATTCTCTCTAAATGACCAAACCACCTCAACAAACCCCCTTCAGCCCTCTGACTAATACTTTTATTAACTCCACACCTTCTCCTAATTTCCACACTCCGAATTTTCTGCATAATATTTACACCACACATTGCCCTTAGACAGGACATCTCCACTGCCTCCAACCGTCTCCTCGCTGCAGCATTTACAACCCAAGCTTCACACCCATGTAAGAGTGTTGGTACTACTATACTTTCATACATTCCCTTCTTTGCCTCCATAGATAACATTTTTTGCCTCCACATATACCTCAATGTGTGTGTGTGTGTGTGTGTGTGTGTGTGTGTGTGTGTGTGTGTGTGTGTGTGTGTGTGTGTGTGTGTGTGTGTCTGTGTGTCTGTGTGTATGGGAGAGAGAGAGAAAGAGAAATAAACGAAAACCTGAGGGAAGCAGCACACTGCTGACGTATCCGGTTTTGTCCAAAAGTAACAAAACTAAGGATATTTCAAAACAGAATTTTACGAGCTTAGGATTGTGTTTCACCTGATGCAGAATCTCCTTGAGTCCCAGCCAGTAGTCTGGGTTGTCACCGTATAGGGAGAGGGACACCACCCGCTGCTTGTCACCCGCCGCCCACGACCGTCGCCCACACGTGCCACCCGCACCCTTAATGGACACTTCTGTGGTGGCCTCAGCGACACACACCTGCCCATCACATCTGCAGTGTCCACCGTCCCACCACGGCAGATGTGACTCCTGTAATATACGATACACATATCTACAATTCATAAGACATGATTGTACATCTGGCGATGGTATGGTCAATAATTACACAACCGACAAATGCATAAACAGGACTCTAAACACCGTAAACTTTTATTATACCAATATTTAGGAAGGGAAGGTTTATCAAGTTAACCTCACGTCCTGTGAGGTTAAGAGTGAGGTTAGAGCCTGTGTTATGAGACTTGTGCTTCTGCATCAGGTTACACGCTGGTAGGTGTCGGAAATTTTGGACAAGAGGTTTTACGAGTATGACTGTGTCTTAGCTTTGCTCTATAGTATTCTAACTGTTCAGTAGGCATCTTCCGTATATTTCCTCCTGACCCTTTTATTCTCACATATTATAAATTGGACTGTCCCAGATTACAAGTTGTGGTCATTGTATGACACGATTTGTTGAGGTGTGTTCCATACGCATATATATAGTATTATGGTCTAGGAATGATGTGATAAATGGTTTGGAAAACCGACAAGTTGAAGATTAAAGGGTTTCAAATCCATTTATCACAACTGTCAGACACTGCAACATCATGGGATCTTGATACAAGAAATTTTTCAATGCTTGTCCAACCTTTGGACGAAGACCTACTTAGACTAGTGGATGGTTCCACTATGATCCCACCTCATCCTGCTACAGTATATAAGCAACTTCTCCGGCCATATGCTGCATTTTCTACAAAATGAAGAACTGAACACATCGATTCCAAGCTGAGGGACTGATTACCTCACACTCCTACTCTCTTAACCCATTTCAACTCTGTATTGGACTAATGAAGCTACTGTGTGGCGAAATGTTTCCTTAATAAAGATTCCTATATGTTGCATGAGTGTCTCAATCTTCAACCAGGAATGGTGTCTTGAGGTGTAGGGCTGCTTCACACCTTTACTACACCTTGTTCAGTGATGGTGTAGACTCCAGCTGAGATGTTAGATGTATTGTGGATACTGACTTTATATTAGTGGCTTTACACTGAAACTATATATATATATATATATATATATATATATATATATATATATATATATATATATATATATATATATATATATATATATATATATATATATATATATATATATATAGTAAGAAAGATCACAGTAAACAGGTGATATCAGAATATGCAAAACAACCAATGTGAAAGAATAGTGAAATTCCAAGTGCTTTCGTGACTTCTCACGAAAGTCACGAAAGTGCTTGAAATGTCACTATTATTTCAGTGGTTGTTTTGCATGTATATATATATATATATATATATATATATATATATATATATATATATATATATATATATATATATATATATATATCCACCTCAGTTTTAGCTTCACTGCCTAAAGCAATACGTTGTTATAATAAAGGTTTTGGTAGCCTAACATAACAATCTAATCTAACATTTCTAAAATTTACATAATATAAAATAGCTTTATTAATCTAACCTAAGAATATTATATTCATGAGGAAGCGCTAAACCAGTAGGGGTCATACAGCACTTGGGGAATAGGAGATAATTAAATTTAATCAAAGGAACGAGAGGATAACTTCTTTTCCTTGGATCAAGTGCCCGTCACCGGCATCAAGCCCTCCCTTTCCTTAAAGAGTAATCTAAGACTACATAACTGTAATTAGTGAACCTTCAGGTGACGACAGACTTACAAGGAAACTGAGGTTGTGTGTCTCCCGAGGTGGTGTGTGTAAGAGAGGCTTGAATGTGTTAGTATAGGTGAGCAGCAGCAGGGAGGCAGCAACACAGGTCCACGCACCGCGCCGCCACACACTCACCTCTGCTCGCACCATCCTCTACTGCAGATTGTATCGAATCATTTATCCGTAGTTTTATTAACCTAGAAAGTTAAAAAAAATAGTAACTCAAGCAAACCACTATGCATGGCTTATTTCCATTGAGGTCCTTTGATTCTGGTTCCCAGGAGACAAGTGTAAGGTAACATACCTGGAGTTTACCACAAGGAATTATCATTCTTAAGACTAACTTAATTAAAAAGGTACTATGTCAAGAGTCTCTTTACCGCAGTCTTAGTGGATCCCACCTCGCATCATCTCCCGACATTTTCACGTCAGTGTTACGACAGAGGAGGATAATCACAGTATCATCAGCGCTGACAAGGGTACTGACAGCTACATCAAAATAATGGATCTCATTCATAATGCAAATGCATACGCTTTCTCTGTACATGCATACAACCAGCTCACTTCTTTTTCCGAAATCTAGAAGTATCCTTAAAGGTTCTGAGTAGGGAAGGAAGCTAATTTACCTTGTACCTTCAAACCCGGGATGGCCAAGTATATATAAATTCCCTAAAATCCACAAACCTTGGGGGTACCCCTCAAGTCAGTTACCTAGGGTTTAGGCATTGCTCCTCGCAAATTGACGAGGGTACTGACGAAGCCCCATTCTAACTTACTAGGCACCATTAGTAGTACACCTCTCCGGCGATAACCTATCTAGGATTAGGAGCGTCGACTCACTGGACAAGTTTGGATGTTGTTCGTTGTTTACAAACGTCCCAGTGTGAAATCTTCCTGTGAGAACTAAGTAGACTAGATTTATTTAGGTCGCTGTGCGATCCGAGAAAGTATATCTGTATTGCATAACTCTGTACATCATTACACTTGCAAGGTTTAGTGCACTGACTGGCGAAACGTTTCGAGAATAAAGATACCCGAATGCTGTAGTCCCATTTTTCAGCTTGCCGTGTTTCTACACAATTTATACAGAAACCATCACCCAGAATTAAAGTAATTCATAGTTAGCGAGATCATTGACTCACATGCTCCTCAGAACACACTGCACTCTTGACCTAACCTAACATCACAGTTCATACGTCTTCACATTCTCTTGCTTATGCTTACTATCTACAGTCTTTAGAAAGCAAAACGTTGTCTTTACAAAGCTTCCATTGTGCTGTAATGTCTTTTTATTACCTAAGTGTGTAAGACATGCTCAGAAATGAAAGAAATGTTTTGTTCACTGGGAGTTTTGTTATTCCATTGTATTGAGAAGGCTCCCAGTGAACAAAATATTTCATTAATAAGATTATGTAAGTGATGTGTGTGTCGTAAGTACAGTCGTTTTTCGGAGGAATTAAAATAACTGACATTTACATGTGTCAGTGTAACGAAGAACCTGATCATACTGGATGTGAAATGAGCCTGAAAATCCCAATTAAGATTTTTTTTTTACCCAAGACAGCAGTGTCTGAATGTTCATAATAAGTAACAGAAGTCCCAGAATCATACTACAACTCTATACATCATTAGTAAGGTTTTAAATTATGCAACGCAGTTCTGATCTCCATACTATGTTGTGGCTATAAGTGCTTTTGAAAACATACAGAGAAAGCTGACAAAATTAATCGGTATAAGGAATCTTTTCTACCAAGATAGACTGTGAGCTCTGAACCTACTCTTGAAAAGCCTACAATGACGGGAAACATGATCAAGATTGACAGGTGGAACACTGGTAGAAATAAATGAGATATAAATAGGGTGCTTAGGATATCTAACCAAGAAAGAACTCGAAACAATGGATTAAACTTGGATAAATTTAGATTTGGAAAGGATAAAGAAAAGGCCTGATTTGGCAAGTGAGCTGTTGAGTGGAACGATCTGCCAAATAGCATCATTACAGCAAGATCTTGGGAAGATTAAAAATGGGTTACATTACCCCCTTTACGGTAATATAATATATTTTTGGTTGTGCGATCTCCGTATGTGAATACAGTAGTTATGGATGCTCCATGCACGAGTCAGAGGTGTCTCTTTTTGCAGACGACGTGAGACTTGTGAGAATACAAGCGGACGAGGATCAGGAACGACTACAAAGGGATCTGGACAGGCTGCAAGCCTGGTCCAACAAATGGTTCCTGGAGCTTAGCCCCACCAAGTGCAAAGTTATGAAACTTGGGGAAGGACAAAGAAGGCAAATGTAAGTTTATATAGACACAGGTACACATAAGTACGATTATCATACATTGTGTAAATTACCTTGGATAACCCCCAAAAAAGTCAGGGTGATTTATTTTCATTGGGGTCGTTGATTCTCAGTGTTACACATGTGTCTTACTCTAACTTTTGGGTATGAGGACATAACTGGTGTTTGTCTCTAGTGCGATGTCATGCAAGTCTCTTGACACAACGTTGACGATGATAACTTTTAACGTTAACCATTATGTGCTTGGGAACTTCACCAACGGCAACGTTGATCTTCACTTGCGGTTCACTCGGTGGAGATCAAGTAGCTGGTGGAAACCATTCATTAAGGTCACTCGACCGGAAATTGTCTTTGATCATGATCTCAGCGTGGTGGTTTTTAGCATCTTTTGCAGAAACCCACATAATGTTGACATATATGACCTAGGCATATAGACTAATAGACAACATGTGTCGTTCTCCGACACGTGTCGTCTGAAGAAGTCTTTCTGCCGGTCACCACTACCGTAAAATGTCTTCAGCTCTATCGAAGCTGCAAGTTCCGGGTGACACTCCCATCACGGTTGGTCGATCAACGTGAGAGATGTCATCCTGCTACGCACGGTATCCCAACATTGAAGAATATACAGATGATATTTGCTGTCAGATTGAACTCCAAAAATTTTCTATCTTTAAAGACGAGAAACTTACGTTCGTCTGGTGAATGGTCGACAGTGATCTCCTAGCAAAGTCACCAAGTTAATTGTTTACAGTTGTATTCTTAGCTAGTCACAGGTGTAAGGTTTTGCATCTCTTCGACAGTTTTGTAACTGCTGGATATTTCAAAATCTGAGTATGGTTATATTTTTGTTAGTTTTACTTCGAGTGTTTTCATGTATGTTCGTGCTTCCTTATTATTGCCAAGAGCGCTGAGTTATCTCATAGGTTAAATGACTCTTTAAATCTCACAGCTTACTTCCTTCATCTTCAGTGAACATAATATTCAAGATAATAATCTTGCAAAGACAGCTGTTCATTGAGCAGATTCGAACTGAACAATTTTCCACGAGAGGTTACTCCTTTTTCATTGTTTATCAGTCTGGACTTGGCACATGCGAGGTCACTGATCTTTACATGTGACCAGTAAGTTTAATAAAATCTTTTAGAACCTTCACCCCTTCTTCGTTTCCAGATGTGGAAGATTTTTCTCTCGTGACTTTACATTGGTCACACCAGACTCACCTGTGGTCACTTCATGGAACGGTTCCATGCTCCTCTCTCTTGAGAATTACAGACTCACGTTGGCCAGCGTTTTATTGGATGATACGTAACTATATTCTGACATTTTTTTTAATGTCCAGCTATACCGAGTCTACCATCTTCTCTGAAGCTTGCTCCTTGAATGCAGATTCTATCAATGGCTGCGAGGGACAAAAGGCACAATACCGTGCCTTTGTGTATCTATCAATGACTGATATGCTGCACAAATTTTAAATATCTATAGTTTATTGTTTTGCATTGTTTTCTAACTGCCATTTGTAATCTACTTCTGTTTTTTATAATAGGGTGTCCACATAAACACTCCCTGATTTCAAACAGGTATAACATGTAACTTTATTGTAATAATCTTTCACAGTTAGTAGCTTCAGATGCAGGATTTCATTCAGTTTCATGTGGTATATGGTAGCACTCAATGTGCACCCCTCCGATTGCTCGGCAAACATCGATACGATAGCCCAGTTCGGTCCAGACGCTCTGCAGCATATCTGGTGTTATCATGCGAACTGGGTCAGTGATCGAAATTTTCAACTCCTCCAGAGTTGCAGGTAGTGGTGGCACGTAAACTGTGCTCTTCACGTACCCCCCAAAGAAAGAAGCCACAAACAGTTAGGTCTGGTGACCTCGTAGGCCACTTGCAGAGATGCCTAAAGAATTAGTAGAGATGCCTAAGAATCAGTAGAAAAAAAAAAAAGACAGGCACCCCTGAAGAGATGCCTGGGCACACTGAGGAAGTGTTAGTGAGCTATTAGAGACCTTGACAACTGAAGGATAAGACCAGGCTTATAATCTGGGGTTCGGAAGATCTCAGTAGCAGCCTGAAGGAGTGTATTAAGGCATTGAATCAAGGGAGGTAACCCCAGACAGTACGTTAAGGCAAGGGAGTTCCTTGGGAACTGTGTGTGGTGGTAGTTAAGCGTGCTCTAATATTTTGTTTCGAGATTGCAAATTTCTCTCTTGTTGGTGCCAAAATTTCAGATTCTCTTGTATGTATGTTTATTAAATTGTAAGTTGCTTTATCTGGGTATGTTTTGCTTTTCCATTTGAGTTATGTATATAAGGTCCATTTGTCGGTATTTAAAATGCACACTGTGTTTATTTATATTTTTTTCTTCTGGAGAGTCAAGCCCTTGATAAGGTGCCTACTGCTCAGTTCTCAGGCCAAGCTACCCTAAGAGCCAGTACTTATCCGGACCATTACTTTATTCTACCTATCCTGTGTTATTTCTCATTGGGTTTTTCCGGGTCTAACCCAAATTCCGTGGCTCTCCCTTCTCAAATGACTACCTACTTTCATCTCTTCCACGGTTAAAAGAGCAGGTGATGGCAGCATACTTCGGAACTGAGTGAATAGAATACTACCTCATTTTCTCTCAAATTCTAGTTATTTCTCCATTTTTATCCGTTTCCCTTATCCTTATCTTTTTGTCCGCTCCGAGTCTCTGCCTGTGGGAATAGACAATATGGCATCGTCTGGTGCTGTGTCGGCCCCAGGGTTGGACTAGGGTGGGTGGGAGCTGTGTTTCACACTAGCCACTTGCTTTACCACTGAGTCAACTAAGTGTTAAAATCAAGGGAAATTTGTGGATCTTAATAAGGTCGCCTCCTCTCAAAGGAGGTCCCTTGATGTCTATGAGGATTTTTTGATCCAAGGAATTGGACCTAAAATCCAATTCCTTGGATCTAATCTGATTGCCTCCCATTCCCCCAGGGGCTATGCGACCTCTACAAGTTTAACGTTTACCCCATGAAGGTAATAATAATTAATAAGGTGCCAACAAGGTTGTGGAAGGGTCATCACAATAGCCAGTCCAGGTTTTTTCAAAATTCCGACAACATTTGTTGCTAATGTAGCGCCAGTTCATTACAACCTTCACTCATGTGCAAGCACACGAAACCTCAGTCATGAAATTTAGGTTAACAGGTTCTCAGTCATATGAACATCAGTTACCTCAGTGGGAACTTAGGCGTCTTGTGGCAAATTTCACATTGCCTCTCCTTAACAGTTTGTAATTTCACGATAGAGACTTCAGCTGGTTAAAGTATTATGCTTAACTTTAAGACGAAGGTTTGATTGTGATATAACTTGAGGGAAAGGGGAGGGGAAGACGAGGAATAATGACGGAAAAAATAAGGTGCGGGGAAGTGTCGCTCTTGTATTAATACGAGTAGATATTTTTCATTTGGTTACCCTGATCTATACATTTCTCAAGGTTTACAACAACTACCTGTGTTTACCTGTCACGTCCATCGCACAAAACAGGTTTCCTCTGATTCAGTTGCAAATTCATCATTGATTTAAAGAAGTGCATACCTTTTGTGAAGAAAGTTTGGAGGGCTTCAGTAATTATGGTAGGTTTATCCAAACATTTTGTTGTTACTGAAAGACACCACGCTCATACACCTTCAGAGTAGACATACTCATACACCTCCAGCGTAGACACATTCACACACCAACGCTGGACTAAATCTGGCCCGACAGCTTGCAGTCGCGCCACCAGAGGAAACAGCTTGCGTGACGGCGTTCTTCCTCCCTCTGCACTCGGCGTTCTGTTAACAGAACAAACAACCTCTACGACTGCTCTTATTAAACTCCCAGTAATTTAGCGGTTTCTGTGATATAATTTTCGATACATGGTATTATTATACCAACATTCTTGCCCTTACCGTAACACTGAAAACTGCTCAGACTTTGCCTTGTAAACTCATCTGTGTAAACAAGAGAACTTTTCACCTATGTTTTGCCTTAACGGTATCACGACACCGCTGCCTGGCTATATTTTTCTGTATAGGCAGACTAATTCATATAACATTACTAAAGCGTTGTGGGATGATGTTCCTTCTGTAGTATTTACCAATCGTATGCACAGCCCATATATATATATATATATATATATATATATATATATATATATATATATATATATATATATATATATATATATATATATATACATTACATTTAAAGAGAATGCAAATCTGAGAACATTCCCACATTGACCCACATACCTATCAATTTGAATATTTTTTCCTCTAAATATCGCTTTAAAACAAGTTTATACAAGTGCATTCCACAGAAAATTTATATACAAGACTGTAAAATATACGGAATTGATGGATATGGAAGTTAAAACAGAGCGTTCCAGCGCCTGTCTACTGGTCTTATTAACATGTTGGTCAAGTAGTTTTTTTCTAGCACAAGTTTACTATAACGTCATTTTTTTAACACTATTAGGCACACCACACTGCACAGATACTTTTGTTTTTTTTACCTAGCACTTGAATACTTCCAGCAGGACTCGTGTGGTCATTTATCCCAAGGACTAGTGAAGGTTCGATGCTCCGGTAGCTAATCTCAAGATATAACTTTTATTCTGGAGGAATGTAATGGTAGAGAGGACCTTCCACGAGCTCTTTCTTGTTGTCTTAAGTGACGTCGGTTGTTGTAGTGGTATCAAAGTTGTTGGTTTTAATAGTAACGGTAGTTGAAGCCTCAACAGTAGTGGTATGGGCAATGGTAGTAGTGGTAGTATGAAGGTATGGACAGTGGTACTAGTGGTGGTATGAAGGTATGGATGGAAATTGGTGGTGGTGGTATGAAGGTGTGGACATTGTTGGTGTTGGTGGTAGAGACAGTCGTGGTGGTGATATTGACACAGATGGCAATGTTATGTACACGGGTGGTAGTGGTAGTATGGATAGTGGACGAAGGGGTAATGGTGGTAATAATAATAATTATTATTATATTATTATTATTATTATTTAATTATTATTATTATTTCTACGAGTAGATGACACACTTATTACAGACCTAGCTGACATCATTGGCACACTATATATAGAAAGTCCCTGGTTATGCAGAGCATTTCAGGAGATTTAGGTTAACCTTGTCCTCCAGGAAGCGACCCACAATAGTCGTCTAACACCGCAGGTACTTATTTTCTTATTTTCTGCTAGGTGATCTTGGGCGGAAAACATTATATACTGAGTCAAAAAAGGAGAATTAGTGTGCACTACCTAGCAGAGTTTACTGCCAGAGGGGAATCTTAGGCCTGCGTTCCATGTGCAAAATAATAATAATAGAACTTTTCTTTGTCAGAGGAAAGAAAGTCTCCCTGATAACATTGTGTATACATAGTGTATAGTGTATACTACAGTGGCTCCCTAGTATATAGATGATAAAGGTTAAAGTGTCATTTGAAAACAGGTGAATTTGTAAATGAAGTGATAAGCCTATAGAGGCAGGTGCCAGAAGTCGCCAGAAACTTACCACAGTGGTCAGCTGTTTTAATAATCTTCCTGGCCTGCTAGTGTACTCGCATATAATCTAGTGATACCAGTGAATAGCAGAATACAGTGTTGTAGTAGCAACTAACCAGTATTATAATGGTACTTAGTGGAGTGGAGTGACTTTCATTAGTTTCTTTTTTCTTGAAATACCAGACGTATACTGTGATTTTCATATAACCTGTAGTTACCAGCGGTCGCAATATACACAACGAGAAGCAATTATTACTACAGAAAAAGCGTCCTTCCTCCAAAATTTCCACCAGTCAACTATAGTGATAATGTAGCATTTATTGTGGTGGAGACGAAAAAAAAACTAGAAAAGCTAGATACAGCGATTGATAAACAAGGGTTGAGGCTCGACCCTTCGTCATTGTAGGAGCTGCCAGAAATCACCGGTTCTTCAACACGCAAGTTATACTTTTGTATCAATCAAATCACATATTACTCGGGTAGATAATTTCAAGTAGATCCTTCATGTGTTAGCCCAAATCACCGACCAGTATGTTTTAAATAAGTGACCCACTGATCAGATCAGATCGACTGGTCCGAACCCTCGACTGGTCCGAACCCTTGATGGTCTGAACCCTTGACTGGTCCGAACCCTTGACTGGTCCGAACCCTTGACTGGTTTCAAACGGTTTCGTTGGACAATAAAGCAGACTGTAAACGGATGGGGTTGTAGGCGCCCTTATCAAACACAAACAATAAATATAAATCAGGAACGTACACGGTAAGCTGTCCAATATACAAGTAGAAATAGAAATACAAATAGCTAGAGCTTCATTTAAGGAGGTTATTAATAAAATATTCAAGAGGTTGCTAGTAGAATTACAGTAAATCAACCATTCAAATCATTATGAAGCCCTGTGTAGTCTGCAGTCAATCAAACAAACGGGCTTCCACATGGATAAATTGTCATTTTTGTGGAAATTGGTGTCACGCCCCTTGTGCAGATATCCAAGAACTAGCTACAAGCAGTATTAAAACAGGGAAGTGTTTTTGGGTATGCCCAAATGAGATAAATCTGTGGACTAAAATCACAAGGGTATTAAAAGAGGACCCCTCAAGGGAGGTTCCTTGATGCTGATGAGGGGCTCTTGATTTAGGGAATTGGATATGTGCTCCAGTTCCCTGAATTAAGCCTGAATACCTTCCATCCCCCCACATGTGCTGTATAATCCTACGGGTGTAGCGCTCCTGTGAGTATAATAATAATAATAATTAAAAGAGGACAACATCAAAGCTGCTTTCATAGATAACCTGGAAGCTTTCTACAACAGATGGGAACATAAAAAGTCTGGGCTGAATGGTACTGCCCTTGATACTGGCCATGTAGTCAGAAACTGTAAGGCTGGAGGTGATGTCCTGGTAGTCAGTAAATGTGGGGCTGACAGTGCTGCCCTGGGAGACGACAGTAATGGTGAAGCTGGAGGTGCTGTCCTGGGAGACAGTAATGGTGAAGCTGGAGGTGCTGTCCTGGGAGACAGTAATGGTGAAGCTGGAGGTGCTGTCCTGGGAGACAGTAATGGTGAAGCTGGACGTGCTGTCCTGGGAGACAGTAATGGTGAAGCTGGAGGTGCTGTCCTGGGAGACTAATGGTGAAGCTGGAGATACTGTCCTGGGAGACAGTAATGGTGAAGCTGGAGATTTTGTCCAGGTAGTCGGGAATTATACGCAGGAAGGAATACATATAAATGACCTCATAGGGGACAGGAGCCGTAGTGGGGAAACAAGTGTAGTCAAAGATAAGATAAAACCAATATTGCAAACTAGAAATACCACAGGAAATAGCAAACAAGAGGACTCCACTAGCAATAGTGAGGATATATTACCAAAAACAACTGGGGGGAGCTCCATTGTTGGTCCTAGGGAGGATAGGAATAAGACAGGGAAACATGCACCAACAGGGAATACAGTCACAGAAACCCAAGGCAAACGGAAACCAAGGCTGTGCACATACTATGCACTTGGTATCTGCAGACATGGGAAATCTGGAAAAACAGACGGGACGTGCAACTATGACCACCCTAGAAAATGCCATGCCCATATGACAACAGGAAAATGCAAACTCCCTTCCTGTAAGCTTTTTCACCCTGAAATGTGTACCTCTTCAGTACAGGAAAGACTATGCTATAACTTAAATTGCCAGGCACACCATCTAAAGGGGACAAAAAGATACAAAACATCCAGGCCATGAGAAAACCTGGGTAGCCACAGCCACTCAAGAGGGAGAGGTTTTTTAGTGCCAGGAAGGAAAAAAAACTGGCAGGAAATGGCAGAAATCGTACACCAAATCCAGTCATTCCTAGAGTGGAACCACAGTCGATGGCCTCCACTCCAAACCAACAGATACAGATACTAATGCCAGAAAAAAAATCCCCCCCCCAGTACCAACAATACCACCAGTCCGATGACATTCTTCTTTGCAAATATACAGGGTCTAAAGCCAGCAACAAACAACAAAATACCTTTCATCCGTGGACTGCTTGCAGAGGCAAAGGCAATGTTCACGGCTTTCACTGAGACCCATGTAAAGGATCACTTGGACAACGAAATATGGATCCCAGGTTACAACCTATACGGATGTGACAGAGTGAACAGGCAAAACGGGGGGGGGGGGGGTTGGCCTGTACATTGCAGAGTCACTTGTTTGCACAGAACTGCTTAATGCCTCAAATGATGTAGTGGAAGTTTTAGCAGTAAAGGTCGAGAACCAAAACCTAGTCATTGTGGTAGTCTACAAGCCTCCGGATGCAACATCTTACCTGGAGTTTACCTGGAGAGAGTTTCGGGGGTCAACGCCCCCGCGGCCCGGTCTGTGACCAGGCCTCCTGGTGGATCAGCGCCTGATCAACCAGGCTGTTGCTGCTGGCTGCACGCAAACCAACGTACGAGCCACAGCCCGGCTGATCAGGAACTGTCTTTAGGTGCTTGTCCAGTGCCAGCTTGAAGACTGCCAGGGGTCTGTTGGTAATCCCCCTTATGTGTGCTGGGAGGCAGTTGAACAGTCTCGGGCCCCTGACACTTATTGTATGGTCTCTTAACGTGCTAGTGACACCCCTGCTTTTCATTGGGGGGATGGTGCATCGTCTGCCAAGTCTTTTGCTTTCGTAGTGAGTGATTTTCGTGTGCAAGTTTGGTACTAGTCCCTCTAGGATTTTCCAGGTGTATATAATCATGTATCTCTCCCTCCTGCGTTCCAGGGAATACAGGTTTAGAAACCTCAAGCGCTCCCAGTAATTGAGGTGTTTTATCTCCGTTATGCGCGCCGTGAAAGTTCTCTGTACATTTTCTAGGTCGGCAATTTCACCTGCCTTGAAAGGTGCTGTTAGAGTGCAGCAATATTCCAGCCTAGATAGAACAAGTGACCTGAAGAGTGTCATCATGGGCTTGGCCTCCCTAGTTTTGAAGGTTCTCATTATCCATCCTGTCATTTTTCTAGCAGATGCGATTGATACAATGTTATGGTCCTTGAAGGTGAGATCCTCCGACATAATCACTCCTAGGTCTTTGACGTTGGTGTTTCGCTCTATTTTGTGGCCAGAATTTGTTTTGTACTCTGATGAAGATTTAATTTCCTCATGTTTACCATATCTGAGTAATTGAAATTTCTCATCGTTGAACTTCATATTGTTTTCTGCAGCCCACTGAAAGATTTGGTTGATGTCCGCCTGGAGCCTTGCAGTGTCTGCAATGGAAGACACTGTCATGCAGATTCGGGTGTCATCTGCAAAGGAAGACACGGTGCTGTGGCTGACATCCTTGTCTATGTCGGATATGAGGATGAGGAACAAGATGGGAGCTAGTACTGTGCCTTGTGGGACAGAGCTTGTCACCGTAGCTGCCTCGGACTTTACTCTGTTGACGACTACTCTCTGTGTTCTGTTAGTGAGGAAATTATAGATCCATCGACCGACTTTTCCTGTTATTCCTTTAGCGCGCATTTTGTGCGCTATTACGCCATTCCAGCAATTCCAGGAACAGCTGTTAAAAATTGACCACTGTCTGGAAAATCTTCCAGCTCCTGCACCCAACATCTTGCTCCTGGGGGATTTCAACTTAAGGCACCTAAAATGGAGGAATATAGCAAATAATATTGTTGCAGTAATAACACCAGTAGGCAGCTCTGATGAAAACTCACACTCACACGAGCTTTTAAATCTCTGCACAAAATTCAATTTAAACCAGCAAATAATAGAGCCTACTAGACTGGAGAATTCACTAGACCTCATCTTCACTAACAATGATGATCTGATAAGAAATGTCAATTGAGGTTCAGACATGTATGCGCAGAGCCCCAGACCGACATAATGAGACTAGTCATGAGGGAGCATTCACCAAATTCAACTTCAATAGCAAAAACATAAAGTGGGACCAAGTGAACCAAGTCCTAACCGATATAAGCTGGGAAGATATACTAAGCAACACAGACCCCAACTTATGCCTAGAACAGATTAACTTGGTGGCACTCGATGTATGCACAAGGCTTATTCCTCTAAGAAAAAGGAGGAGTAAATGTAAAATAGAAAGAGACAGGCGCTCCCTTTACAGGCGAAGGAAAAGAATAACAGAGCGGCTAAAAGAGGTCAATATATCTGAAATGCGTAGGGAGACACTGGTCAGAGAAATAGCAAGCATCGAACTTAAGCTAAAGGAATCTTATAGGAGTCAGGAATCGTGGGAAGAACTAAAAGCCATGAATGAAATCGAAAGAAACCCAAAGTATTTCTTCTCCTATGCCAAATCAAAGTCGAGAACAACGTCCAGTATTGGGCCCCTACTTAAACAAGATGTGTCCTACACAGATGACAGCAAGGAAATGAGTGAGCTACTCAAGTCCCAATATGACTCAGTTTTTAGCAAGCCGCTAACCAGACTGAGAGTCGAAGATCAAAATGAATTTTTTATGAGAGAGCCACAAAATTTGGTTAACACAAGCCTATCCGATGTTATCCTGACGCCAAATGACTTTGAACAGGCGATAAATGACATGCCCATGCACTCTGCCCCAGGGCCAGACTCATGGAACTCCGTGTTCATCAAGAACTGCTAGAAGCCCCCATCACGAGCCTTTTCCATCCTATGGAGAGGGAGCATGGACACGGGGGTCGTCCCACAGTTACTAAAAACAACAGACATAGCCCCACTCCACAAAGGGGACAGTAAAGCAACAGCAAAGAACTACAGACCGATAGCACTAACATCCCATATCATAAAAATCTTTGAAAGGGTCCTAAGAAGCAAGATCACCACCCATCTAGAAACCCATCAGTTACACAACCCAGGGCAACATGGGTTTAGAACAGGTTGCTCCTGTCTGTCTCAACTATTGGATCACTACGACAAGGTCCTAAATGCACTAGAAGACAAAAAGAATGCAGATGTAATATATACAGACTTTGCAAAAGCCTTCGACAAGTGTGACCATGGCATAATAGCGCACAAAATGCGTGCTAAAGGAATAACAGGAAAAGTCGGTCGATGGATCTATAATTTCCTCACTAACAGAACACAGAGAGTAGTCGTCAACAGAGGAAAGTCCGAGGCAGCTACGGTGAAAAGCTCTGTTCCACAAGGCACAGTACTCGCTCCCATCTTGTTCCTCATCCTCATATCCGACATAGACAAGGATGTCAGCCACAGCACCGTGTCTTCCTTTGCAGATGACACCAGAATCTACATGACAGTGTCTTCCATTGCAGACACTGCAAGGCTCCAGGCGGACATCAACCAAATCTTTCAGTGGGCTGCAGAAAACAATATGAAGTTCAACGATGAGAAATTTCAATTACTCAGATATGGTAAACACGAGGAAATTAAATCTTCATCAGAGTACAAAACAAATTCTGGCCACAAAATAGAGCGAAACACCAACGTCAAAGACCTGGGAGTGATCATGTCGGAGCATCTCACCTTCAAGGACCATAACATTGTATCAATCGCATCTGCTAGAAAAATGACAGGATGGATAATGAGAACCTTCAAAACTAGGGAGGCCAAGCCCATGATGACACTCTTCAGGTCACTTGTTCTATCTGGGCTGGAATATTGCTGCACACTAACAGCACCTTTCAAGGCAGGTGAAATTGCTGACCTAGAAAATGTACAGAGAACCTTCACGGCACGCATAACGGAGATAAAACATCTCAATTACTGGGAGCACTTGAGGTTCCTAAACCTGTATTCCCTGGAATGCAGGCGGGAGAGATACATGATTATATACACCTGGAAAATCCTAGAGGGACTAGTACCGAACTTGCACACGAAAATCACTCACTACGAAAGCAAAAGACTTGGCAGACGATGCAACATCCCCCCAATGAAAAGCAGGGGTGTCACTAGCACGTTAAGAGACCATACAATAAGTGTCAGGGGCCCGAGACTGTTCAACTGCCTCCCAGCATACATAAGGGGGATTACCAACAGACCCCTGGCAGTCTTCAAGCTGGCACTGGACAAGCACCTAAAGTCGGTTCCTGACCAGCCGGGCTGTGGCTCGTACGTTGGTTTGCGTGCAGCCAGCAGCAACAGCCTGGTTGATCAGGCTCTGATCCACCAGGAGGCCTGGTCACAGACCGGGCCGCGGGGGCGTTGACCCCCGGAACTCTCTCCAGGTAAACAGTAGGTGTCACCAAACATGCCCAAGTTTCACCTGTACCGAGGATCGATCCCGGATCCTCAGGACGATACCAACCAATCCAGGATACTGGTGGTGGTGATATCGACAGTAGTATTAGCGGTGGACTCCAGGAAGTCAGAACAGGGAGGTACACCTACGAGGGATATACCAACGAGTGCTGGATGAAACTCACATAACCGGGAAGGAGGTGATGAAGCTGCTAAGTGAACGTGATACCTCAAAGGTGGTGGGACCGGACATCTCTCCGTGGGTCCTTAGAGAGGGAGCAGAGATGTTGTGTGCCTGGGGAATGGTCGTAGTAAATATATCTACAATACCCCATATTATAACCAGTAGTGATAGCGGTGGTAAGGAAAGCGGTGGTAAGGAAAGCGGTGGTAACTATATCCACAATACCCTTCCTATATCACCCCCACACACATACGCACACAACACGACGTAAAGATAGCACTGAGGGCGGAATACAGAGGTGCACTAAAAAATTATTGGTGGGTGAAAGAAATGTCTCAACACGCGGCGGTTCAGGGAGACACCACGCAAATCATGACTAGTAAAATATTAAAAAGAAAGTAATTAGAATGTCCTTGACTGGACGTATACAGGTTACGTATACAGGTTAATATCCCTAGTGAAGTCGTTAGGCATAAAACTGGATGAACCAACCGGCAACGAAAATGTATAGATGTCGCAAGTGTAACATGAGTGTTCTCAGTAACTTATTCGTTAACGGCAGTCTTATCATTGTTAGGTATTCCCCAGTACGTAATATTTGTAATGGTTGTAGGATTTTTTCTTCAAGGTTTCGATGAGATAACTTGAAAACGCTTATTCTAATTACTTTCAAACCTTCACGCTGCTGTATCTTATCCAGAGAAATGATGGGATTACTGATGGGCCGTGTAGGTACCAAGGTACCAAATATATAAAAGAAAATAGCGTTGTAGTTTCCGTGTGATAATTTGAGAATGCCTCTTCCAATTGGCTCCATCTTCCCTGATATGCACTAACGGAGATAAAGCACCTCAATTATTGGGAGCGCTTGAGGTTCCTAAACCTGTATTCCCTGGAACACAGGCGGGAGAGATACATGATTATATACACCTGGAAAATCCTAGAGGGACTAGTACCGAACTTGCACACGAAAATCACTCACTACGAAAGCAAAAGACTTGGCAGACGATGCAACATCCCCCCAATGAAAAGCAGGGGTATCACTAGCACGTTAAGAGACCATACAATAAGTGTCAGGGGCCCGAGACTGTTCAACTGCCTCCCAGCACACATAATGGGGATTACCAACAGACCCCTGGCAGTCTTCAAGCTGGCACTGGACAAGCACCTAAAGTCAGTTCCTGATCAGCCGGGCTGTGGCTCGTACGTTGGTTTGCGTGCAGCCAGCAGCAACAGCCTGGTTGATCAGGCTCTGATCCACCAGGAGGCCTGGTCACAGACCGGGCCGCGGGGGCGTTGACCCCCGGAACTCTCTCCAGGTAAACTCTCCAGTGAAAGAATTGAGATTCTTGAAAATGTGGTTTTAGTGAATGGTACGCCATTGGTTAATTTGTTAGGTTGAATGTTTTATCAATTGAACGAGGATCAAGTCTACATCCCACCTGGTCGCCATTCATCAAGAATCTCTAATTCCAAAAATAAAGGTTGAAGTTACTCTCGGTGTATATAATATATATATATATACCAAGATACAAACTATCGGTTTAAATAAACACCTTCCTTGCAATCTAGGAATGTGCAGTCCGTCTAACCTTCTCATGTCTAACTGAGAGTTAAATATATCATAACTTTTTATTAGATATAACTTTTTTTTCAGTCTATGCTGAATGAGGAAATTAACGATTTTAAAACGACACGTGATGTGTGTATATATTTACATTACCTGTACACTTGTGGTGTACAAGTGATAATAATAAAAATATTTATTTTTACAGGTGCATGTACAAAGTATACAGGCCTAGCTGACATCAGTGACACTATAGTACCTGACATCAGTGACACTATAGTACCTGACATCAGTGACACTATAGTACCTGACATCAGTGACACTATAGTACCTGACATCAGTGACACTATAGTACCTGACATCAGTGACACTATAGTACCTAACATCAGTGACACTATAGTACCTGACATCAGTGACACTATAGTACCTGACATCAGTGACACTATAGTACCTAACATCAGTGACACTATAGTACCTGACATCAGTGACACTATAGTACCTGACATCAGTGACACTATAGTACCTGACATCAGTGACACTATAGTACCTGACATCAGTGACACTATAGTACCTAACATCAGTGACACTATAGTACCTAACATCAGTGACACTATAGTACCTAACATCAGTGACACCACCCAGGTACCTACTTTACACACCTGTACCTAGTGTGAGCTGAGTGAGACAGCAGTCGAGCTACAGAACATCCAGCTCAATTACCTTGTGTAGCCAACTTCCTATTAACCTAATAAACCAACCAACCATATATTTGATGGCTCGCTCTATATATAAATATGTAAAGTTTTATATTAGTTTAAATAACCAAATAAGGTTTTATTTAGGCAATCGATACATAGCATACATTTTTACATTGGTCACGAGGACACGTGATATTGGCATCTATATATGTACTACCTTATGCAGGTATAACCTAGATAACTTATTTCCATTTTATACATACCTTTAAATTTTTACACTGGTTATATGCAGTAAGTTATGTAGAATTTAACAAAAAATAAGTACTCATAGAGATAAATTAATTTATTATGTATGTATGTATGTATGTATATATATATATATATATATATATATATATATATATATATATATATATATATATATATATATATATATATATATATATATATATATATATATATATATATATATACGTATATATATATGTCGTGCCGAATAGGCAGAACTAGCTATCTTGGCTTAAATAGCAACGCTCATCTTGCCATATAGGACAATTGAAAATTTGTGTACGCAATAATTTCACCAAAATCATTCTGAACCTAACAAAAAAAATATATTTCACTGTGTTTGTTTACTATTTAATTATTGTAAACAAATCTAAAATATATTTAGTTGGGTTAGGCTAAAATAAATTGCGCTTGTTATAATAAGGTTAGGTAAGTTTTCTAAGTTCCTTTTGGTGCAAAATTATAAATTTTTACATCAACATTAATGAAAAGAATATATCTTTTCATTAATGTTGATGTAAAAATTTTAGAAAGGACTTAATTTTAAATGAGTTCATACTAATTGACCAGTTTTACATATTCGGCACGACATATATATATATATATATATTTTTCAACAAGTCGGTCGTCTCCCACTGAGGCAGGGTGACCCACCGAGGCAGGGTGACCCACCGAGGCAGGGTGACCCACCGAGGCAGGGTGACCCAAAAAAAGAAAGAAAATCCCCAAAAAGAAAATACTTTCATCATCATTCAACATTTTCACCACACTCACACATTATCACTGCTTTTGCAGAGGTGCTCAGAACACAACAGCTTAGAAGCATATACGTATAAAGATACACAACATATCCCTCCAAACTGCCAATATCCCAAACCCCTCCTTTAAAGTGCAAGCATTGTACTTCCCATTTCCAGGACTCAAGTCCGACTATATGAAAATATCCGGTTTCCCTGAATCCCTTCACTAAATATTACCCTGCTCACACTCCAACAGATCGTCAGGTCCCAAGTATCATTCGTCTCTATTCACTCCTATCTAACATGCTCATGCACGCTTGCTGGAAGTCCAAGCCCCTCGCCCACAAAACCTCCTTTACCCCCTCTTTCCAACCCTTTCGAGGACGACCCCTACCCCTCTTTCCTTCCCCTATAGATTTATATGCTTTCCATGTCATTCTACTTTGATCCATTCTCTCTAAATGACCAAACCACCTCAACAACCCCTCTTCTGCCCTCTGACTAATACTTTTATTAACTCCACACCTTCTCCTAATTTCCACACTCCGAATTTTCTGCATAATATTTACACCACACATTGCCCTTAGACAGGACATCTCCACTGCCTCCAACCGTCTCCTCGCTGCTGCATTTACCACCCAAGCTTCACATCCATATAAGAGTGTTGGTACTACTATACTTTCATACATTCCCTTCTTTGCC